>NW_020884875.1:14707267-14932769 GCF_003945725.1 Corapipo altera | reverse complement strand
GCACCGGCCTTGCCTCGCCGGGCGGGTGCGGTGAGTGGCGCTGCGGCGGCGCGGCGCGGTGCCGCGGGCAGAGCCCCCCGCGCTGGCCCCGCCCGGTCCCTCTTCCGCGGTCCGGGGGCGGTGCGACCCTGCCCCGCCGCCAGCCCCGCATCGGAGCGGCGGAGCGGGGCAGCCCCGGCGGGAGGGGGGCGCGGGGTGCCGCGGCTTTGTTCGTCCTGCTTGTCCCCAGCGCCGCCGCCGCCGGCCGCGCCCGGCGTGGGGAGTGGGCGATGCGGCTGCCCCGGGCCGGGCCGGGCGTGCCGAGACCCGCGCTGCGCTGGGGCTGCCCCACGACAAGCGGCTGTTCCCCGCGGTGCCCGCCGCCCCATGAGCATATGTTCGTATGTCGGTGGGGTTTTCCCTCCCGCTGTAGCGGAACTTCATTTAAAACGAAGCAAGAGCAGCTCTCGAGGAAGAAAATCACTACTTCTGCGTTATTCTATCGCGGGGTCCTAGTTAATTAGTAATTGCACACAATGATATGGTAAAGTCGTGTAATTACAAGCGTAACCTTTTATTTTAAGGAAGAGAATTTGTAGTTTTATTCCACGTTTGTAGCGTTTTGTATATCCAATTATGTCGTGGCGAAATGTAAAAAGAAAAGGAGGGCTGGTAAAATGCAAAGTTGGGTTTGTACACAGCGCCCTTTGAATTCGAAATTGTGCATTCTGAAATCCTATGGGTTTTTTTCGTTTATTTTCATGGACTTGCTATATTATGGTAATACTGTTTGATGTGCTTTTTGTGTTGTTGTGAAGACGTAAATGTCAGCAAGCAGCTCTACCTAAAAATTATGAAAAAAATGGTTGCTGTTTCTTTCCTTGGAAATGAAATCATAATTTATTAGCCTAATATTTTAAGTCTTTTCCAGTAACGTGAATGATTCTTCCAGTATAGCAAGTATATTTGAGGTTCTGTTTCCTGAATGTTATAACACATTTCTTTATGTATTATTTGCAGAGTGAAGCCCTTTTTGATTCGCATCCAGTTCTATCATGACTGCAGTAAAGACAAATCGTTATTACCTCATGAATAACTTTGGAGTGTATTATCCCTTGGACTTCATGTAATGAATGAGTGTCCACATCGTCCAAGTGGGCAAATAGTTGATGTATCAGACTTGCTTAAAAAGTCAAGACTGGATTTCATGTAACTGAAATACATCTGGGAATTATATTTCTGATATACGTTTAAATGCGAAGAGGGCAGTTCCTAGTGTTTGCCTCCCTAAAGCCCCCCTACCTCATGGTCTCGTATGCTGCTTCAAGCAAGAAAAATCTATTGTGTACAAGGGGGTTGACTGGGGTCCTCAGGAAGATGGCTTAGTGTAAGTGGCACGCTGAAAGCTTTGTTCTCCTTGCAGATCTTCAGCATGACATACTGCCTTCAGTCAGATGCTCACTGTTGCGTGGTCTACTGTGCTTTGAGCTGAACAGCATTTTCAGAAATGTCCTGCTATCATTACAGGAATATTTTGTAAGCCACACACTCGAGTGCAGCAATACACAAGAAGACTCCAGTCATGCAGAAATACAGAGCTGGACATAACTTAGTGTATGCTGGTAGTTGATGGCATTCCTTGTTTGTCTGTGGAAGATACAGGTTTACTGGAAGGAGGAAAAGAGGGCTTTGTCCACTGCATTATCACTGCTCCATGAACACCTGCAACTAGGTTTTTAATGGGAATCCAGCTTTCTGTCTTGGATGTACTTAGCTCTTTGTATGCCTAAGGATTTAGACTCCAAAGCAGAATTTGCTGTAAAATAATTTTTGGTGTTTCAATTAAGTTGAAATGCGTGAGAAGTAAGTGCATGAGTCTGATAATCCGCAGGTTTTGATGGAAACTCCACAAAAGAATCTCAGAACTCCTTCCTTAGCACCATCCCTACAGGAAGAAAAGGGCAGGTAGCCTGTTGGATACTACGAGACCATCTGCAAGATCCATGGGAATCATCTACACTGAGGTTTTGTGTCTTTGCAGCAGCCATAGTCTTGCAAAGGCTTGCTTCATGTGGGAATGGGAAGGTATCTGGGAGGATCTGTAGTTTGTATAATGAATTTTAGAGTAACTTTTTTTCATACACACAAGGATACAAACCAGAATATATCTGTACAGGAGAACAGAATAAAATTGTGGGTCTCTGTTGGAGATATGCACACTTGGGAGAATAGCAGCCCTACTGTGCTAATGGTTATGTAGGTGCAAAGCACCCAGCATGGTCTAAGGTTTAGGAAGGGTGTTGAATTTTGTAGGGAATGTGAGCTGACTCTTGTAATCATAACTCCTTTTGTCATCAAATGCATTAACATTTGCTTTGTTTCAGTGTGTGACCTGCAGTCTTTGGTTTTTCAATATGTTTGAGTTGAACTTCTTCAGCTTTGGGGAAGTCAGGAAGCTGCAGGCAGCAAGTAGTTAAGAAAGTGGATGACCTCAAGGAGTGCAGAGAGGGAATGTGAGGAAAAGCTGACATTGTCATCTTCGTTAGGCAAGTTCCAGTAGTCAAGAATGGTTTCCAAGGTTGCTCCACTCCTGTACTGCTCTCAGAACTGGTCTGTCTCAGAACTAGATCCGTCTTCTGTTATTATTTGCAATAGTATATATATATTCAGTATGTGCTATAAATATATATGGTATGCAGAGTACAGGGCTAATGTTTCCAAAGCTACACAGGCAATCGTGCGGGACTAACCAGGTTGGCTTCTTCTATTATACTGAGCAACACATATGCATATTGTGCAGTGCTATAAAGTGTCTGTATGTATTTGGATTCAGTGACATTTCACTGGATGTGAAGGCTTGTTGCAGATTTCTGATTTGTGATAATAAGACTTGCCATCTTCATGTGTGGATATTCTGTGGAAGAGTCTGCACAAAAACTAAAGTGTCAAGTGGTATATAGTGTTAGATGTTATAGATAATTGTTTGATTACTGCTAATTGTTTTTAGAGAAGTCTTCAGATCTCCATCCTGTTTTTTGACCTGCAACTGGTGAACATTCTTGAATATGTGATGTTCCCTTGAAAAAAGCTGGAAAGAATTGCCAAGAAGCTCAGTGAACCAGTCAGGCATTGCCTTTGCCTTAAAATATGACACCAGTAACAAAAAATGGCATCGTGTTACCTTTCCTCTTGGGAATTTTCATGGATATTGGGCTCCCGAGACTTTCCAACATGAATTCACCTGTTAATGCATTTGGACTTACCAAAAATGGATAAATGGTTCCATCCTTTGGGAAAATTAATTTACTCTGTTGGTTGTAGAGTGTAAAGGCAACTTAAAAGAGAAAATAAAGAACAAAAAGGACCTTCTGGAGCACACGTAATACAAATTCAGTGTGTTTTGTGTTCCTTTCTCTTTTTGCCTTAAAGGCCATATAGCCTCCATTTCTAAATGAATTCCTAAAGCACTGGGATTACTAATTCAGCCTCAGGTCTTAAATCAATGGAACTTTTGCCTCCGGCACTCTTGTGAAGGACATGAAGTGAGGATGTGTCTACAGTATGCCAGCTAGTCTAATAAAGGAAAGCCTCATGAGTAGAAAAAGCAGCAACTACATATCATGAGATAGCACCTTGCCTTACAAAAATATTTTCTTCATCATGTGTTGCCATCAAAGACATTAACTGCTTGTAAGATCATTGAATGCCTGAACTGACAGTAAACCAAAGAGGTGTGTTCATAGCTATATTTTGGAAATGCAGAGCTAGGATCTGTATTACTGGCTTCAGAGGAGTTGTACAGAGGATGAGAGAGAGAAAGAGAGAGAATGCATCCTTTGGGAATAATTTAAAATAGGTATGTGCATGAATCCTGATGCATGTGATTGCATGGCTGTATCTAAGGGATAATTTGGCCTATTTTTTCTTTTTTTTCCTTTTTTTTTTCCGCAAAGCCTCTCTGCAAACTATGTGAGGGTTTATACTGTTGTTCAGAGTGCTGTTCATGTCCATGTTCTTTGTTTTGTCTGCAGCTGTGGGCAAAAAAAAGGAGAACAAACACATACACAACTTTGCAGTAAAAAACCACCTTTCCTGTGGTGTTCTCAGGATATCTAACAGTGAATTAAGACTGTTATAGAAAAGTCCTTCCCCTTCCTGCCGTCATCGTCTGAACTATAAAAATCAGGCAGAATTTAAGTCTCACTGGTAATTTTAATTCACTTTTTTGCAATTTTTTTAATCATTAGTGGTACAAGAAACCTGTACAGTTCATCTTCAAAGAAGTCTAGAAAATACTTATCTCTTTTGAGTGTATTCTTCACGATGGCTAAAACAATGGATGCAATTCTCGATCTGCCACCATCAATTGGAATTTGCTGCTGGTTTCTGTGAGGACAGGATTTCCTCTTCTGTGCTACCAATTAGTTTGTTTTCTTTGTATGGTCACTTACTAATGGAATTCCCCTGTTTGTGAGTATGTGTGATAAGTGCACTTTATTTAGTGTTATGATATTGGAAGACATCACAATAGCTACATCGTGTTAGGAACAGAACCTGGAAGTATTTGATTTGTTTTCAAAACCCAAGTTTGTGTTTCACTCGTGGTACGGTGCAGTGCGTAAACTTGCAAATGAGAGTTGTATGTCATGCTTTGGAACCAAAACTTCCACTACCTTTTTTTTTTTTTTCCCCAGTAATATATGATAAAACTTCAGTTGTGAAAAAAACAGCCTCCATTTCTGTCAGATGTGGCACAGAAAGTGGCCTGAAAATACAGCCTTACAAATTTTGCAGCTGTGTGGTTACTTCGCCTTTTTATGTTTATCTTTAGAAATGAGATAGTCTTTAGCCTGTAACATCAATTCTATATGCTTAATAATAAAACAAAATTATTGATACTGCAAGATTTATTATATAGAAGTATATATTTAGTATATAGAAGCTGGAGTATATTCTGATCAGATTTTCTTGTGAGAAAATCTGTTAATATGAACATGTATTAAAATTCCATCAGAAGTGCATGTTTGTAAAGTTTTCCAGTGGAAAAAGAGGAATTCAAAGTTTGTTTGCTTTTCTTTAATGTACACTGATTAACAGTGTATATGTTCACCTGTGTGGAAGTACATATGCATACACATGGGAAATATGACATTTGTGTTCCAGAAAACTCTGTATAGAAATTGAGAAGGATATTAATATTTGTGTTCTTCTTTACAAAGCATGAAAAATGGTGGGGTGTTTGTTTAAAATAATTAATTTTAAAAAGTAATTATATAAATGGGTTAAAATTTCAGATTTTGATGTTGTGCCTGTACAGCATAGGAACTAATGGGAAGCAAAAAAGACATGTTACTGCCAAGCTTGGAGTGGGCTATGATGCTCTTGAATGATAGCAGAGAAGTTTTTAACCAGACGCTGGTGAGGGTGTCACTAGAGAGGTATGACAAGAAATACTAGTTTCCCTTCGCATGGACATGTGAGCAGATGATCTGGAATATTTTGGGAATGTCCAGATTTGGAGGATAATGTGGAAAGAGAATACAGTATATTAGCCTGAATATAGGAACTTCTGAATATGTTCCTGATTCACTCGAAAGGTAACAAATGTCACAGAAAACCAGCTTGCATCTGTAGAAGAGTAAGCTGCAGAGAGCCATGTGAGGGAAGTTCTCCCTGTTCAGTGCAGAGACGCTATGGCGCTTGATGATCAAAAGAAGGATAAACTAAAAACATGGTAAAAGAGCTGTCCTAGGCTCATCAGTTATTTGAACACTGGGTTGTGTTTTCCATGTCCCATAGTTATTGCAAAAATGATCTCTTGTCACACTCTGCATTACCCACTCATGTTTTAAATGTAAATATCATTTTTTATCTCTAAGGGTGTTGTAAACTCTTGCCATTTTCATTCATTAGCCCTTCCTCTTCCCCATATGTTTAAGTTTCACGGTCTTTTTTTGGATTCTGTCGTTAGGGAGGAGGTGGAATATTCGACAGACAGGCAAATGGTCAAGCTCTTCTCTGGTGCAGGTGGTGTTTGGTAAGAAGTGGTAGACAGATTTACAAACTGAGGAAATGCAGTATAACAGCATATACTTAAGTTTTAAATTACACTGAAATTGATCAGTACTGATGTCTTTGCATTTATATGCAAAGTAATACTGTTCTGCATGCTGAAATATTGTTAGATGTAGCTTAAAAAGAAATTGCTTCTATGAAATGAAATGACATAATGAAATACAGTTTCTGTATTTATTTGAATAATATAATGTGTTTAATGTATGTGTTTGTAGCAATACATGGACTCTAACTTTAGTTCTGCAGATTGAAGACCTTGGGCTATCTGAGGACATACCTGGATAGGATAGACATAAATATGTTCTATTCTTGTGAAGTAAATATTTCCTTGTTACAACTGCTTTCAAAAGGAAAAGGAGGGTTTCTTGGTGTTTTTTTTCCACAATGACATCTACTGTAAATCTTATCAAGAGTACCCTGATGTCTTGTTTCTGCAATACCTAGTTACCTTCTAATTTCCACACAGAATTTATTTATTCTGTTAATTTTCTTCCTATTTTTTCTGAGACCGAGTGACTTTTGTGTTTAATGACTGTGCCAGTTTAGTCCCTGTCCTCCCTTAGCCCCCTTTTTTCCAAGCTAAACTAGCCAAACTCTTCTGGGCACTTCACTGGTGATAGACCATTCCTCTAACCATTGTGCTTGGGATCATCAGGCCCTCTCCCAGCTTAATCCACTTTTCCTGGGCTTGACTGAACAGAAAGGTAGGTGGTATTCCAGGGTGTGAAGAGCTCCATAGGAGGTCTCATCTGAGCCTTCTGTGCTGACATTAAGCTGACATTGATACTTTTCCTTGCTAGAAGTACCTTGGTTGACATCCTGTGTGCCCTCTCTCTGGCTGCATCAGATGGTGTCATAGTCTCTCTGCTGTATGTATCCACCTACCCTAAGTATTTAACTTGACATGCAATTTAACTGTGTAATGAAAGGGGAGAGATGGACGTTTCTGCATGGCTGTTCACAGACATTTAGGTAATTTCTGTTATTTAGTTTAATATTGTCTATCAAGTGTGCTGTCCAACTTCTTGCCCTTAATTTTGTTAACCCCTTTCTAATTTTTGTGGCTAGATTGTTGTTGGTGATATATAAGATTTGATTAGATTATTTGGTAGGTGCCATGGCTGATCACCTCTTCGAAACCTCCTTTATCCTACAGTTCTCTTTTCACCAGTACTCCTCATGTTCCCTTTAATGTGTATGTTACCCACCTGGCAACTCTTGTACAGATTGCTCGCATTTGCTGCTTAACTAATCGTTTCCCATGTTGGTCTCAGTCAGATGCTTTACTGAATGTCATGTGGACTTGATCTAGCTAGTTAGTTGAAAAATTGAGATAACTTATTCAAAGACTGAAGTTAGTTGGACACAGTCTAATTCTAGTAAATACAGATTGTACTTTCTCCCATTTTTCAAGCACACACGATGTTTATGAAGTCTTCTGTTATTTACCCTAAAACTTTGTATATTATTGAAATCAAGACTAGAGATGACTGGCTGATCATTATGAGGAACTTCTCCCATTGTCTTCCTTAAATATAAACAATGTTCATTTTGTTCTACTATAGCACATCTTAGGATAGAGATTGCAAACTCTTATTCTGTTTCCTTTTTTCCTTTAACGTCCTATGTATAGTCATTGTTCTGTTCAAAAGTGAATTAAGTATTAATTTAGTTATAGACAAATACTTATAGGATCTTTAGTCTTCGTATCATATTCAATACATGTATAATGGTCTTTCTTTTTCTTATTAATACATTTGATGAGCATTTGAAGGAATTGCAAACTCCTAAACTCACTCGTTCTCTGAATTTTTAACAATTTGATCTTTTACGATAGAGAACTTAAGTCTGTAACATTTCATTTCCAGTAAGTGAGTTGGGTCATGATCATTCAAATCAGATCTTACCAGATCTGATGTTGAAAACTTAATAGAAAACCAAACTCAACCACAGTAGTGTTGTTTCATTGGCTTCTTGGTGAAGATACACCCATCACTCATGTGATGAAGTAGCCAGAACTGACAGTGATCAGTAGTATTTTTTTATGGGTATGGGAGGTTCAAGTAATAATGCACTGTCCTGACATATCTTTCTCACATGTAACACTGTTGAGCTATGCCTGTCATCCTGTCTGGTAGCCCATATCAGACTCCAACTCTATCCCATTAGGGCCCTTCTTTTCCAGACTAATTTTGATACTTTTTTTTTCTGAAGTCTATCACATCATTAATATGCATAACTACTGCACTGTCATACCATTTTTTCATTTTACCTGAATGCTTTAAAATGTAGGCAAGTACCCTTTCAAAGTTATGTTTTTGTTATGATCACTATTTTTTGTCTCTTATTCCTTGGAGATCCATTTTCTCATGATCTCTGCAGTTAGTTTCAGTGCCAACACAACATAGCATAGATACAATAAGATAAATCTTATTTGCATATAACAAGTGATTCCTTAGGCTTTTCAACTGCAGTTATCTTGTCTGGTTTTTTCTAAGAATATTGATATGAAGAAACTGAACGGCAGCTCAGGACATCTAGGTTCAATTTATGGCTTGACTTTGTAGAAATTTTTTCAAATACTCATGTGCAGTTCAGTTTTTCTATGCCTCTTTGCCCAGTAAAATAGAGGTAATAATATTTCCTTGTGTCAGAAGGCATTTTCCAGGGGGTATACTTACCAGTGTTTGGCAAGGGCTCAAGTAATTTAGTGGTAAATATTGTGGAAATAGAGTCTATTGCCTGGAATACATCCCGAAGTGACTGGATGGTTGACTGTTCAGAACAGCTGTTAATATATTTTCATATTTTTTTTTAAAAATGGAAGTTTAGGAAAATCTTAGAGTGTACCAACCATTTCGTTCAATGAACTCTGTCCATGCTTTTCTGAGTAGTTGTTATTATTATTGGAGCTTTTGGCTTATTTTCAGGAAACAGGTGCCATTATTTAAATTTTAAATTTATATTAATATATGTAAAAGGAATCACTGTCACTTAGAGAAAAGGTTTTGTTAATAGTTTCTGTTACGGGATCCTGCTTTCAGACTGATGTTCTCATTGCTCTTTACTCATTTAACAGTGATTGCTTGCTCTTGTGTTTCTTAGCGTATTGTTGAAGAAAACTACAATATTTTGGACATTCATTCTGAGAATTTTCAGAGCTTTGCTTCTACACTTCCAAGTTTAGGATGTGTGATTTGCCATTTGAAAATGAAGTTGCCTATGTCTTTTGAGTCTTTCGCGTCTTTCGCTGTCATATAAAACACACCTATCTTTTCGCAAGTGATACTATTAAAAGAATGAGACCCTAGTTCACGTAACTTTGATTTTGCTACAGTTAGAATGGTCAATGCAATCAAGTCCCCTTATCATAAAAATTATTTAAAAGTAGAGGCGATACAATGCCAGTAACGGATGATGATAGAAAAGTAAGACATACTGCAGAAAAAGACACTGAAAGAACTGTATTAAATGGAGGACTCGGGAGATTTACAGTTACAGACTATAAATAATTGCAGAGATAATAGTATAAATGAAAGAAGGGAATTACCCACATTCTCAGAAGAAAGAAGGACAAGGTGCAATGGCCTGAAGCTGAAACAGGAAAATCTTGAATCATTAAGAGGGTGTTTCTTACAATGAGAGTAATTGTGCGGTGAACTAGAGGGCAGTGCAGTGGCACTGCAGGTGGGCTACCGAGGCCATCAGCATTCCTGCAGAATGGAGCTGGACAGATTAGGTGGCATAGATGAGCTTCTCTGGCTGCTAGTTATTTCAAGAGCTTACAAAAGTCAATCTGTTTCTCTACATCATCTTCATAAATCTTTCTACAGCTGCCAGTCACGTTGTTCCAGGGGGCTGTCATACTGAAATGCATCTTTGCAGTCATGAGTCTCAGTGGCTTCAGTGAGGTGAGGATCTGTCTCACCTCATTTTCCATTGAAATTATGTGTACAATTGGCTCTGGTTTTCCCAGAATGCCCTGTCTCTCTCTCACTGTTGTTTACTCAGTGAGTAGGTTCTCGTTATCATCTTTATTGTCATGTTCAAGTGCACTGCACTCCTTATTTTATGTGTAAGCGTCAACAAAAGCGTGCAAAAAAGGTGCAGTATGACCCTAACCTGATTCTTTTTTCTGCCTGTGTCACTCAATGTGTTGCTATGCTAGTGACACTATCTCTTTCTAATTCCAGCAGGTGAATACAGCTATGTGAATACAGCTAGGCGACTACAGTCTCCAAAAATGGAGACTCCAGACCTTTTTCTGCAACAGCAGGACATTGTTGGCTCTTCAGTTTGTTACCTACAGTTTTCTCCCTGATATTTAAGATGCGTTGTCTAGGTTTTACTTGGGTTATTTGAAAGAGTGTGAAGGTCTACTTGCATTTGGGGTGGATATGGCAGAAGCCCTTGTGGTGTTCACACGTTCCAGGGAAAAACAAAAAAACAAACAAAAAAAACAACAAAAAAGGAAAATTTCTGTATCCTTTGCCCTCTTATGTTAGGAATTAGAAATTCTAAGTCCTCATTATTGCAAATAGCCAAGAACAACCATTACTGTTTTATCGTTGATGCTTTTGCTAGGTAGTAATCCCTGTGATGGGAAAAAGCAGGAAATGTACATTCAAAGTGTGTGAGTTCCCAAGGTCTTGCGTGTCATGCATTGGTCTCCAAGCTGTTCACAAGTGTTACCAAGACACTGGTGCTTGATAGTTCGCCCTTGTTCTTCACGGTTGTCACACTGCTCTGAGCGAGTAATGAGCAGTGAGACTTCTTGCTTTTAACCTGAAAGTTAGCTCAGACATACTGTTAGGCTCCAAATAAGCAGCCCCGGTGAAAAGCTACAGCCTGGGAATGTAACTGTTTAACTGCAGAATGGGAATGTGACTTGGTGCTGCATGCTGTTCTTCATCTGGAGCAGGAAGGCCCATCTGCAGGGTTAAGATCAGAGCAAGATTCAGCCCTTTATCAGCAGGCTCCAAATGGATGTGGGATCTGCTCTTTTTTTGAATTTATTTTGCAGGAAGAGTGTTCTTTGGTACCTACCAAAGTGCTATGCTCCATGGATATCAATAATTTAAGCTTTGCGACAGTTCTGTGAAAGAACTCATGCAGATGAGCCTGAGGGACAGCCACAGGACTGGTTCAGCAGGAAGGCAATTGCCATGTTAAGCTGCCCTGGTTGTTTACCTACTTCTTGCTGCCTCACTGTGCCGTGGAGTCCCTGGCCCTGTTTTATTTGTTTTCACTTCTCAGTGCAGTTACTGTCTCAGATGGTGGTTCTGGACTAGTGATCCCCAGGACCAGTGCATCTGAGGGAGAAAGCCTTGGGGCTGAAAAAGTGTGAGCACCCAAATCTTCTCAGACACCCTTAGGCTCGTGAAGCTGGAATATCTCGGTGTTTCAGGGACCAACCCCCTCTCCCCCTCTGGGTAGTGAAGTGGTGAATTTCTCCTGTGCATGATGGACAGACGCCACTTTCTAACTCCTATCTAAGATTAAGAAAATGTTGATAGGAGTATTTTCTGTACAGTTGTTAGTGTGCTTTTCCCCATTAGTTCAATCTGAATCCAAATTCTTCAATAAAGTCAGTACATATGTGCTTCATACTGGGGTATAGATTCTATATTTGGACCTTAAGTAGAAGCATCTTGCTAATCACTCTGAATGTTAAGGAGTTTTTATGTATCAAACTGCAGGCCTCTGGTTCGTTCAATGTGTCTGATTTTCTGCTTTCCACCCCTATGTAATTGTGAGCAGTAACATTTCTCAGAGCAGCATCTTGCCAAAGGCGCACCTAGCAGCTGCCTGGGTGTAGCTAGCTGCTGTGTTGTGATTTTAGTACAGCTATAAATGAGGCAACAGACTTTCTTCCCAGGCTTCAATTTTGGCTAAGGGCATTCTGTTTTTTAGCTTTGCTTAGCAGCTGGAGAAGTGCTTATATAGCCACTTAGGTAATTAGTTTCACTCATATTTGAAGACTTTACTAATAGTTCAGTCCATTAGTTAGTTTAACAGAAAGCATTTATAACATCCATGAATTGTAACCGTCTGTCAGTGTTGCAAGCATAGGCTGGTAAGCAACTGTGTATCTGCATAGAGGAAATGCATAACACTGTATATCACCTGGAGATAGATCATCCTAAGCAAAAAGAAAGCTTTGAAAAAGAAATATTTTTAAAGGTAGAGTGTAGCTGCTCCTTAGAAACCTAAAGTGATGTAAATCATCAGAGAATTGTCTTACCACTATGACAGAGTTAACTCTTATTTGTTATTATTTTATAGCTGTTTCCATCCTTATTAATTATCATTAATAATTAATTCTTGTGAAAGTAGTAAATAAAATCATAAAGTCTTACTGAATTTTTTATAGCTTCTAATGAGACTCTTATCAGACTTGGGGGTGAGCAAAGACTGATGTTAGCATTTGCCTTTTTAATTTGGCATCTGGCTAAGTGCAGCTGGGGGTGAGTAGTGCAAGGCAGACCTACAGAAAAACTGGGTTAGAAGGACCCTCTAGAGTCATCTGACCCAGCTCCTGCCTCTAGGGAAGGAGATATTCCTATGTTGCTCTTGACATTGGAAAAAACATGTCTAACATTTTTTAAACCTCTCCAACAATGGAGACTCCAGGCCTTTTTCTGCAACAGCAGGACATTGTTGGCTCTTCAGTTTGTTACTTACAGTTTTCTTCCTGATATTTAAGATGTGTTAAACCTTATAAGGAGGAAGTTAACAGTGTGCTAAGGATGCCACATTTGTCTTATGTTTTGGACAAGACTGTCCCACTGGCTGTGGGGTATCTTTGCAAATTTAAATTACATAGTTTTATTCTTGGTTATACAAGCTAGATGCTTAAGCGTGCCTGTCTAATGTGTGAAGAAATTTTCAAGGACACTTTAGCGGAGGCGAAAACTTCAGTTACAGCTGTTGTGTGAAACAGAAGCAGTCCTAAGATTATGCACAAATTCACCTTATGAATTGATCCGAATGTGACTTGGCAAAAGCTCACAGCAGAAGTCAAAAGGATCTGAATGCTGTGAATAAAACCCTTGGTGTACACACTGCCAGCTGGGCTCCTTGCTTGTAATAGTCATGACGCAGGTGGGTGATGAAATCTACCCTCTGCTACCAGAGGGCAGAAAGCAGAGGGCAGGGTGGCAGCCAGCAGCTTGCTCCCTTTCCTGTGTGCACTGGCGGCAAGGCTTGTCTCCACACTTGTCCCACTCTAGCCTTTGACTCTGCTGCAGGGAAATGAGCCAGACTCCTCCTGGGCTCCTGCACCAGGACTCTACTGTTTCCAAGGTAAGATTTTCCATGACATGGAACTTTTGCACTTGCGGATTGCAGAGCAGTAACAAAGTCAAAGTGACAGCACTCCTGTATGAGAAGCCTCTGCAAGCTCTAGACTATTATTTTCAAATGATTGATCCGTGTGGTAGCAGATACTGTCCTGTACTGCAGTTCCTCACTTCACTGGCCCACAGGGCAGAAAGCTGGCACGGTGTACAAACATCTCATTTCTTTCTCAGTCCCACTTTTCCATTCAGTAGCTCCAACACGTTCATGCAGAAAGGCAACTTTTCTGTTACTGAAATGCAAGCATCTCAAACTGTTTGTGCAGAGGCAATGTGGTAAAACTGCATTCACAGCCAGATTCACTTCTGCGTAAACGTCTTCCCTGTTCTCTTTTCTGGTGGTGAGCGTCACACTTCTGATTTGAAAGGTCAGATTGGTTTTTATAGAGTTTGCCTCACCAGAAAGATGCCTGGAGTTTTGTCTTCAGTGCTAATGTCAGAAGTAAATATTTATTTGAGCACTTGCGGATTTAAAATGTATTGTTTCTTTGGACTCACATTTGTTAGATGGCTTGACATAAAGGGTATAACATTCTCCTTCCACCTAAATTCCTTGATTTGAATAGTTATCAGCAGCAGAATTGCACAGGAAGGCACATGGTATGGGAACAATACCTCCATTATGACCTACTAACATTGTAATCTGAGTTTAAAGAAAGACCTACATATCCAGCACAGTAGGATAGCTGAATGCATTTTTATGCCACAGAAACAGTGATCTCTGACAGAAGGTCAGCATTTGTGTTTCAGGTAGTGCTTCAGTGTTATTTACACTGCCATTTCTAACTGGTACAATGTTTCAATTAAATTAATATTTGTCACCTTGCACAAGCTTTATTTTATTTACTTTTTGTTTGGTTGGTTTGTCTGGGTTTTTGTTTTGTTATTTAAATGTTAAAAGGCTTGAAAAACATATGATGTTGAAAACACCTTGTTAATTAAGGAGTAGTTCCTTCTTTGGAACTGGAATTGTGTCTTGAAACACTGAAGATACAGAGGAACCTTAATTTACACCTAGTGCCCTAGATTATGGACAACATTGTAACTGCAGTGTTTAGTCATGGCCTATACCAGAAGCTGAGCAACTTGCAGTCTCTGATGTATTTCCCGTAACGGCAGCGATGGGAGTTGGGATGCTCAAGACACAAGGCATAAAACAACCTTCCCAATGTCATGATGGGACCTCTGTGACAGAGTAAAGAGTTTGGGCAGCAGCAAAGATCCTTTCCCTCTGAGTGATACAGTTAGAGCCCTGTGAAGAGCTGGTTCACATTCCCATGTGGACTAGGTTAGCCATACTGCATATTAGGAACGTGGCCACAAGCTATTTTTTTTCTAATGCAATATGCTGTACTGGTATAACATGTAACAAACTTACATTAGCATGAATGTCTTACCATCAAATGCAGCAAAATTATGCAAATCTTGCAAGAACGCTTATGCGTTGGCATATGTTGGCATATGTTGGCCCAGTTCTTGCCCTCCTTGGAGGTGGTGGGAATCCCTCTGTTTATATAGTGGGCTATTCATTGTGCTCAGATTTCACTCTATTCCTGTCAAAGACATCTCCTGCAGGCGTATTTAGGTGAGTTAGGGTAAAGGTACCTAAGGGGAATTTAAAGGATCAAGTTTGGGTTGCTTGTTCTAACTCTCACTACAAGCACTCATGTTCCTGGGTCAGTTTAGGCAGTTTAAAAACACTCCCTGCTCATTCTAATGTAAATCTGAATACTGTTCCTTGAGACAGATCTCGGTTATGTATACAGTGTGGCAGCTGGTACTTGCTTCCGTTCCCAGAGGGGGAAAATATTGATTGTTTATTTTTTGCTATTGGATTTTGGGTAACTGAGCTGTTTCCTTCACTGCAGGCAAACTGTAGTCAGCCATTAACTTCAGTAGCTTAATTAAATAATTTGAAAGTTTCTGATTTCATTGTGCCAATTGATATGCTTAAATATATTTTTTTGCCAATAGAGTTTTTCCAGCTATTTAATAGCACATCAATAATGGTACATTTTTAATACAGTTTGGCTTTCACAGTGTCCAGCTTGTGCATCACACCTCCTAATTCCATTTTAAATAAGGTATGATGAATACAAAGAAGGCTGCAAGATACATAATGGCAAATAATACAGACAATTTCTAAAAAAATGAATCAGCTGCTTGTGACCAAGTATGTATGAAATTAAATAGGTCCTAGCTGGCCTCTCTTTACATTAGGTAGATGTTACACAGTAAAGGCACAAAATTATTTAGTAATTTAGTCAGAAAAATATTAGAATTTCTTTTTGAGATATTCCATGTGTTAATTGAATAGGCTTACTTCTCAAAGGAAATTTCAACATTCATCTAGTGTGCAGATATTTTCCAGACACACCTAAGTTGTCAGAATAGCTGCCTCACATACATAGTATGCCTTTTGCCCACATGAAATACTACGTTTTGATTTCTACCAGACTTACACAATAATAGACCTAATTCTCCCTCCCTTTCCTGTGCTGATTTTTAGATTTCTTGTTCCTGATGGAAGTATTCTCTGACATCTACTTACAGCTGCCATTTTCTACTCTATGCTTTGTATAGTTTATTATGCATAGGCAGAGCATGGTATTGCTCTTCAGTTTCTTTTTCTACACTTATTTTGCATTCTGTTTGCATAACCTTACGTGTTTTCAGATATATAGAGCTTTAGGGCACCCAGCTTTGTCAATAGTCTTAGAGAGGAGAGAAAAAGAATGCGGGGGGAGGGGGGAGTAAAAGAGTGGAGTTAAGTTCCAATTGTATTAATATAAAATATTTCAAGTAATAAAAATACTTGCTTTGTGTCAATGGTGGTGTGGTAAATAATTGCAGCAAATTAGAATGGCCAAGATAGAAAATATATTAGCCTTTATTTGTGTTGAACTGAGGTTGAAGTAATGTGAAACAAAACACTTGTTAACTGTGTTACGCAATCATAATTTGTATTGGTTTATTGATGTCTTAAAAAACAAGCTTAACTGAACAGGACTTTCCTAATGCATAGGTTTCTTGAATGAAAAACATGGCCAAACTTTAGCTTTGTGAGACAAAGCAGTTACAAAGCTGGAAGACATCATTGTGCTTCATGTGCCTTACTTCCAGGTAATTTGGAAATGGACAGTTCCTGCAAAAAGGGACAACCGAGTTGATCCTACAATTTATTAGGTATAAACAATGTCAGAAGATGACTGGATAGCTTGTATAATGCAGGAAGTTTTCACTATCTCAGGAAGATTAGGTGAAATACAGTGCATATATGCTGAAATCCAGAGCAGAGGCTTTGCAGATACTCAGATCTTCTGGAGAGAAGTTGTAGCCTGCAGTCTGATGACACTGAATATGTCTCCATGGTTGGTTGCACTCATGCACAAATGCCCTCCACATAAGTGTTCAGTGGCCTGGACACCAGCCAGCTCCAGTTCAAAAGCATGTTTGTGAAGCCCAGCCCAAATCGCTCTGCCTCTGTGTGCAGCTTATTAGCTCCAGCACAGTGTCACCCTAACAAGGTCACAAGGGTTTTCAGTTCAGTGCTGGCTGGAGGCCCACTAGATTGGTGTGCAGGCAAAGGAGCTCCTATGTGCTTGTTGTGGCTCATTTGTCCGCATTCCGTAACAGTTTAAGAGGATCCCAGAACTAGATAAGCAATAACACAGAGGTTAAGAAAAATTAGTAGAATGCTCTGGACCACTTTTGAACAAAACTTCTTTAATTACACAAGCTTGTCTGTTACTTGTGGACTGGATCATTCATATGCTTTTGAAAGCCATGAAAAGAGGCTTTTGCTTCCAGACAGGTTAACACGTTCTTAAGGTACTGCTATGCCAGTCTTGTCCAGTGTAGGGCTTGCAGGCACACCTGACCTGCAGGACAGTTTTACCCACTTGCACCTCTCTAGCTGCTTAATCGGCTGCAGTCCAGGCTGCTCCAAAAGAGATGGCACTGTGCCCGTCGCTGTGCTTGACCACTCATCCCCATGGCTTCCCATTGCAAGTGCAACCACATGGAGAACTGGCAGACCAGCTGGCTAAACCCCAAACATTTCACTGTTACTGGATTCCAGCTGAGCAGCTTCCTGGTTCCAGCCTGTCTGCATGGCCACGTGAGTGATGGCACTGGCATGAGAGGGCAAAGTGGCTGAGGGCAGGGAGAAGGTGGTGAAACCATTCCTTCCAGTGCAGCACCAATTTTCACTGTGCTGCCCCTACAACCGTCCCTGCATACTGCCTACCTCCCTGTGAATATGCCTGTATGACTCAACATCAAATTAAACAGCCACTCCTGAGGCACCTCATAGCTCAGGTGTTGTGGGCACTACTTCTGAGTTCCGGTCTGGCTAGCAGTGGATCCAGGCGTTGATTTACAACAAATGGGAATAACTGAAATCTAAGCTTAAGTATCACCACAATTTATCTTGCTGATATCTGTGCGGTACTTTTTTAAAATGTATATGTACTTAATTTTATGAAACAGATAGGTTGGTGGTTTTTTGCTGGATGTTACTTTTCCTGTGCTGAAGTCCTGAAAGCTGTATTAGACCCATGAAAGAAACTGAACCTTGAGTAATGCGGTTACCAGAGAGAGAAATCTTTTGTATGGGTATTTCCCAAATGCATCTGGAAAGTTGGTTTTTTTCAGCCCATCTTAAAAAAAATTTAAAAATGGAGTGTTTCAGAGAATTGACTTTTAACATATGATGTTGCAGAAGAGGGTAGAAGACTGACTAATCGGAAGCAGCTCCTCGTTTTCCAGCTTTCATGCCTCTTCAATGCCTTTTCTGATAGCATTGTGCTTTGACAAATACCAGTTGTTGGAGGTTAAAGATGAGGAACTATAAAATAATTTGATTTTGTTTTGAAAACAGTCTTTCAAAAGCAGGTGAAGTCTTAATGACGAACTATGATTGTGGTATTTAGTAGCTAGGAAAAAAATTCTATTCTCCAGTGGAGGGTAATCTGCTAAATATGCTATGATAGGCATTTTAGGCAGACTGTATGGTTACTTTCGCAGTTATGCTGTTGAATAGTATTTAGTTCTTCAGTAAGAAGTATCCCTTGAGGAGTAGAGGTGAAGCAAGTCTAGAATTCGCATAGTTTTAAGTTACACATTTTTCTATAAATAGAATGCCTATTAAAATGAAAAAATAGAGCACCTATTAAATCTGCCATGGATTTCAGTGGGAACAGAAGTGGGTCATAGGTCTGCATAGAAACTCAAAAAAATAATGAAATTTTATGCATGGAAGTGCCTGCACCATGCCCCAGATTCTCCATCAGGTTTTGTACTGTTCTTTTTCCACATAGGTTTGGATTCCTACAGTCACCGTTGATCTACTTGTGTCCGTATTTGTAATGTGTTTCAACAAAAAGATATGATTCTCCTTGTATTCTGGATATTGACTTGTCTGTGGGGGCAACTTTTTTCAGCTCTTGTTATTGATAAGAGCACAAGCATAGAAGTTGCACAGTAAACAGCCTCACTGACAAGAAGGTTACCTTATATCACTGTGGCATAGTGAAGGTGGCAAGAGATGCATTTACATCCTGTCAAATTACATTTACAACTTTTACATTATCAAGGTCCTTTATGTTGCCAGTGCGGTGTTAGGAGTGCCATGGAGAGATGGCGGACAGATGCCTACACCTGAATCAGTGGAGGAGGAGCGAGATTAGCAGCTGACCATAGTACAAGATATTGAATAAATGGAGAGCCAGATGTTAGGCTAACACATACTAAAGCCAGGCAATGTCTATCTGACAGTGAACTAGGCTTCCATCATTTTCCATGTTGTACACTCTGGCAGAGGCATCTTTTACCAAGCAAAATTTGATGCCCAGTTTTGCAGTGAGTCCAGTTTTGGTGCTCACTTAGATGACTTTTTATCATTATGTGTGGATCAATAAATATTTTGTGTTGCAACCAGAAGCACAGGTTCTATTTCTTGTACATACAGCCTACAAATAGACTAAAATGGATTATGGGCTGAAACAATGACATGTTCTTCACTAACTAAAAATGTTCGGTTTTGGTTAAGACTATAGGAAGTCATGAAAGCCTATTATAAAATCTGGAAATAGTTCTGGTGATCACATACAGGTGTGACTGCTCTGGTGCCTTCGTAGAAACAAGAGTATATATAATTAAAGCAATATATGCCCAAAGTTCAGGTTGTCAAAAGGCCTCAAAGAAAAACCAGTATTTCTGAAATATTACCTAGGATATAATACTCTAAACATAAAGACAAGAGCAGCATGAAATAATGCCTTGGAAATGTAAGATCATATAGCTTGGCATTCCAGATCAGATTGTTGTTTCCACACATTATTAGCAGTTATAGTACTTATTATAGTTTTAAAAGAGAGCTCCTGTTGTCTGCATCTAATCAATTGTGCCATAGGAGTACATCACAGAGCAAATTCCTTTTGTGAGTGATCATTCCATTTATGCCAATGAATTAGATTTTATTGTCCTTGTCTTGCTTCTTGTGTGAACAATTTGAAATTTTCGATTTTCTTTTATCTCTGCTGAATAGCAGAGACATGCTGACTAAAACACATTGGTAGGAGAAAAATAAATGTAAAGCAGCCTATCTTGAGTGCAGTTGTTTAATGTCTAGATATGGACATAAACACATGACAAATATGTGGGGCCTCTTTCAGTCATATCTGATGCCACTGGCAGATTTTTTAGCAAGACGTGAAATCTGACATCCGGATCCTGAGCTGTATTCAACAGAGGAGCCATGAGTTTAACAGAACGCTGACCCTCTCCCCAACTCCTGTAAGGCCTCATGATATGAAAATATGAAATATTCTCTCATTCAGATTTTTCAGTTCACAATGTGCTTCCTTTGCTGCAGTTTCCTAGCAATTTTTAGTGGCTCACAAGCTGAGGATATTTTAGAAAAGTTCATTTATAGGCCAGTTGCACTAGACATTCCAGTTGATTTCTCTAACCACGAGAATGTAGTAGGCTAGGGAAAAAATGTGGAAAAATAGTGATGGAAACAAGGCAATGGAAGTCCTTTATGTATGAAGATGCACTGTGCTACCTGCTTGGCACTGTGGAGCCTGTTATTTGATGGCTTAGCTTAATTCAACTCTGAAATCGCTTGTATCTCATTTTTCAATTCCCTGTGATGTTTAGTTCTGATAAGTTCTGAAAGGCAAAACTTTGCAGAGTTCACTGCAGTGTAGGTTTTCCCTTTGCCCAGAGCAGCCTTTGCAGCAGAGTTTGCTGTGGTCTTGCTGTGCGCTGTGTCAGTGAAGAACCTTCTACTGGCTCTCGCCAAGAGAAGGGGTTGGTGTGACTCCTCCAGTAGATCCAAAATAATGGCAATCTCCAGGAAGCCCATGTATTTCAGAGAAGAGATAAGTGTTTACCTTCCTGGTTCAGATTTCCATCAAAAGTCACTAAGAAGCTTCCCAGTATCCCATTTGTCATCACATGATGGATTTCTGTAGTATGCTGTAGGATCTAGGAAATGTTCTCATGGCACTTATATAATTTCTGTTGATTTGGGAACATTATCTGTGCATATTGTCACTGCAGTAGCTGGATATCTTGCTGTACCGTTGTAGTGGCTTTGGCTGACATAGAGTCTGCTTTCCTCCTGGCAGCCCATATAGTGCTGTGCTTTGCATCTGTGGTACAACAGGGTTGATAACTCTCCAGTGATACCACTCCAGTGTTTTGGCTATTGCTGAACAGCACTCGCACAGTGTCAAAGCTTTCTCTGCAAACTACCCCTCCACCCCTGAGGACAGTGGGCTGGGAATAGGCAAGAGGTTATGAGGGAACCTGGATGGGGCAGCAAACATAAACTGACCACAGGGACATTCCATATGACATCGTGCTTAGCAATAAAAGCTGAGGGGAAAGAGGAGGATGCAGAGACATGCCCCATTGTAGCATTTGTCTTCCCAAGCAATCATTGCAAGTTCTGAGGCCTTGCTTTCCGGGAAGTGGCTGGACATCTGCTTGCTGAAGGGAAATAGTGAGTACATTCCTCTTCTTGCTTTGCTCCAGGTGCAGCTTTTGCTGTTCTTACTAAACTGCCTTTATCTTTTCTTCCTAAACTGCTTTTTCATCTTACTTTTGTCCTCTCTCCTGCTGAGGAGGGGGAGGGAGTAAGAGAGCAATTGGGTGGGTGACTGGCAGTCAACTGTTGTCAATGCACTATCATTGTCTTACCTAAAACTGTATTAAAATGGGACCAACCTGACCTATCTCAGTAAGCATCTTTGGCACACATGGTTGCACAAAGTTCAGATCATCTTCCTGGTGTAGGTACTCAGGCATTAGGATTGCTTCTGTTCACTTGACAGAAAGTGAATACACGACTTGGTTTATTTCAGTGGGAAAGCCATCTGTGTAGCCTGCATTCACAAATAATTGCTACTTTTTCTATAGAAGGTGATCTGTCGTTTGCAAAATAAGAGATGAAGGATTTGACATACATTTAAGACAGTATCATTATTCAGGCTTTCCATAGGGCATGTCTTCACAGTGATTCTAAAGCCCAGGAGCTGCTAACATAGTTGATAATCAAGAGGTTTCTCACTCTGCTACCAGTAGAAGAGGTTATGTCAGTATGAAATGCAGCTTCAGATGGTATTTCCTGCTAAGGGAACTGTGAAATGATGGTATTTCCTGTAGGGAACTGTGTAAGTCTATAAGAAGGGTATGGGGAATCATACAGAAGGAAAAATTAATTTGATGTGAATAAGAATGGTTTCTGTCATTTATTGCAGGAAGGACAATGCATGAGAAAGTCAGGTAAAATATTGGTGGATGTTATGAATAAATGCAGCTCTCCAGACAGCCTGTTCTTGAACAGTACAGTCCCGATTCACTCAACCACATAAAATTATAATTAGTCATGTCCCGAAATCAGCTCAGCTTGCTGAATAGGCTGTTTATATAAGATCCCAGTAGCAGACTTAGGAGTCATGGCATAGGAAATGAATGCTAGTATAAAAAAATCAAACAGTTTTTCCCATAAGAATCTGTAGCACAGCTACAGTCCTGAGGTCAAACACGGTTCTGTATAGATGAAAGTGTCATAATGCTGTTTCAAGCTACAACTCAGATAATTTCTGCAGATGAATATGGCATTGGTGCACCCTGTAGAAAAACTACTGCATCCACCAAATGATGCAGCAGAAGATCCTAACCTCACAGGAATTAGTGGAAACGTTGCCATGCATTTGACAGGATCATAACTTTATTAATCACTATGTCTGGCAGAAACTGGTGGAACAGGGGAGTGTGATCACTTTGAGATCAACCTATAAGGTATGAGTACAGACCCAGCCAAATTTTACAGGGTGCCAGAGACAGTGATATACAGCTGCTTCTTTTAAAAATGACAGCAAGAAACCTCCTGCTTTACGATGAGCAGGTGGTAAGATTTTGTAGCTCACTGTGAGCCTCCAAATTGGAGTATGAAACCTTTGCCTGTAAAAAGCACATTTGGGAACATTTTCCCAGAGCTTGTTAAGTATCAGAACTGGATATTTAGTTAGAAAACGACTTCTTGCTTAGAAGTGTTCTTTGACATTTCTTGAGGATATTTGTGATGAGGACATTTAAAAAGCAAAGTATTCAAGCGAGTGGCTTAACTTTTTTCCTGACTGAAAGGGTAATTCAAGCATGCAAAGCTTCATGTCTACAGTCACGAATCTTCCTGTTCTGCATTTATAGAACACCTTACACTGGGAACCATGTGCAGAAGTAGAGCTGATGTGTGTTGTGATAATACAAATAGTAAATACAGGAATAATCAACAGCAGATGGGATCTTCACACAGCTTTTGCTGAGGAGTCTACAGGAACACCACCCCGGTACAGCAGGCCACATAACAAGGGATGAGGGAACAGTCAGGATTCTATAATTGACATTAACTGTATGTTGTTTCAATTAATTGTTCCAATTAGTCTCTTTTCAGTTATGCTTTTTTGTAAAGGTGTCATCTGGGATGCTGTGAGAAATTGAAAATGCCCTAATGGTCAGATGCTCATCAATTAAAAAACTTTCTAATTAGCTCCCTGAGAAGAATTTATTGTAGGAATGAAAAATTTTAAAGGTGGAATGAGTGAGAAGTTGTTTTTATTACAAGACTAATTTTCCTCTCAGCGATAGCATTATTTCTGTTGCCAAAAATAATTTTTTAAAAACCCCTTTATAGAAAAGAAAAGAAGGAAACAGCTGGTTTCTTTCTGTCTAGCAAAGACTTGTTCTTGTGAGCTCCCTTTCACAATGATTCAGTAGCTAGGGTGCGAACAACATAACAACTCTAAATCACTGTTTTAGAACAAAAAGCCAAAATAATCATGCGCATTCGAACTACCAAAGCTACTTTTTATGAAGTCAGATCAAGAGGTACACTTTAAGTTTTTAGTCAATGAGACATTTCCTGATAAATACTCATAAAAATGGATGGGTTCTAGATCTGGTTAAAATATTTCTGAGTTTATATATTTATTTTTAAGTGGAAAATTGAAGTCTAAGGTGCAGTTTCAAAAGTTTCTTTTCTTTTCCCCAGTTTTTGTTTGCACTGGAAGTTCACACAGTACTGGAAACAGTTGCTAGCAGTTGTTTCCCCTGAGGCTGTAAATGCAAAAGGACAGAAAGCTCTGCCTAAAACCATGGCTTAACAGATGCTTTCTGCCACAGCCTGTAACAATCTCCAAGTCCAGGTGTATCATACTGCCTTAATATGCTGAGATTCAAGTTTTTCAAATACAATTCTAAGTGTGGCACACAGCCCACACCTTAATCCAGACCACCAAAGCCTGCACACTAAGCAAAGGCCTTCAGTTTAAGAGCTTATCCACAAATGGAACTATTCATGAACGTGTCTAGGGTTAGTCTGTGCATAAGTATAGCTTGTGAATGGTTGCACCTTCCTACATGACTTTCAGAAAGCAGAGCTGCTCAAGAAGCTGTGTTTTTTGTCTGCTTATGTTCCATTAGGAATGCTGAGACAGACCACCAAAGTTATTCAGTTGTGCTGTTGCTTCAGCTATGATGATCTGAGGAATTTTGTCACACAGAGATGACAAAAATTAGGGAAATGTGCCATCTTATCTGTCAGTTTTATTATGTGATATGAACAGATGGCATGTGACACCTTCATCAACTCCTTTCATGTCCATTGAAGGTATTTTAGCAACAGGACTTAACTCAGGTTCTTAGTCTTCCTGTCTCATTTCTTGTCTTTGCCCAAGGGAATAACTTTATCATAGATTAGAGCACTGAATTAATTTCTCTGTCTCTATATGTAGGCATATATGTGTGTATATGTATTGATGTACATATAAATATATATATACATAACTATATACTTAAGTTGTAAACCAACTTCTTTTGCAGCCTTTGCTTATGATTTCCATGTCAAAAATCTGCAGTTAACCAGAACACTGAATGAAGTGAGGCTCATAACTTCTCCATCCTAAACCTTGTTTGTCTAAGTTTTCTGATACTTTTGGAACCTCTTAGTAAAACCAGGTTAAACAGCATGTGAAATTGTCCATTTTTGCATCTACCAAATTAGCGATCTTTGCCACAGCATTTAAATGGTCATAAAGTTGTGTTTTTGCACGTGTCTGCTGACAACATGATTCATTTAATAACTAACCTCTAACATTGACACAGCAGGAGCTTCAAAATCAGCTTTTTCTAAATTATCTGTTAAATAAAATACTTTTATAGGTAGCTTTTGTACTTCTGACATGTGCTGATCAAAAACTTTTACCTTCTTATTCAATCAAGTGAAAAGAACTGAGCAGAGCACCCTCCCCATAAAATGCTCAGAAGCTGTAATTTCCTCCAAGTCCTGTCATATTGGTGAAGAGATTTATGTAACCAGCAGTGATTTATGCAGAAATGTACCTCATCTGCATTTCTTATGATTTATGACGCTTTGATGTATTCTTGGAAGAGCAAGGAGGAACATTACATCAGAACAAAGCAGTGTTTGGCATATGATAAATCATGGCTTCTCAAAAGCCAGTCACGCATTTCTCTGTTTACACAGTAATCCTGGAGTGATAGTACAATGGCCCTGTCCATAAGCAATGTGCAAGTTCACAATTGTCTTAATGCCCAGACCATACCTTCCTGCTGCCTCTTTTGTGCTGGCATTAGCAGCTATGTGGCTGTGTTGTGAAAATGAAGCTTTTCTTTTTTTTTGTTGGATAAATGTTACGCAATATTAGTGAGCATTCCACATTGCTTTGGCTTACACTGATTGTGAAACCCACCACTAGCTGGGATGTGAGGAAAAAAGAAGTGTTCGTCAGTACTGTAAGCCCATATTTACAATCTGTTCCATCCTCTGTTCTGCATGGGAAAAGAGGACCATCCAAAAGTAAATCTGTCAGAAAGGTACATAAATTGCCTTAGGTTATTAGGGCATGCTGTTGCTCTCTGTTTCTTCTCCATTTCCTACACCTTCTCACTTGACTGAGTTGCCAGTGACATGTGTGTTTCCACTTCTCAAGTATCCTTCTTCTCCATGTTCATTCTCTGTATACTGGCTCTTTCTTCTTTTTCTTAATATTGAGCTCCTTGAATCCTACTCTGTCTGCAGCTTCTGTTTCTGGCTGATTCTACTGCATAAATCAGCCCTTTGAGGCTGAAGGAACTCCACCATTTGCTTTCATGAGTCAGCATGCCTTGGTAAAGGGTTTTGGGTACCATGTAACACCGAACTTCAAAATCTTTGGCATAATGGGTTTTGCAGATGGCTGACTAGACTGCATGGTGATACACTTTGCTTTAATTAATTGTAGCAGTAAGCTTCAGAGATTCTAGGTACGTTGGTATATTTATTTATGTTGGGATCATTTTACTTTTATTATTTATTGTTTTATATAATAAAATCCTTTCTTTTCTATATGGAAGAGGATTAAGAACTAGAAAACAAGATGTCTCTCAAAATAAGCTTCATTGTTTGTTTTTATATAAGCTTGGGGACATGCCCATTGTCCTGTTTTGAATGAATTGTGAAGTGCCTGCAGAGTTTTTTTTTTTTTACAGAAAGAACTGACCAGGGCATGCCAAGCAGGCTATGTTCTGCACCAAACATCCATGAACTGAGATATTAAAGACTCATTATAGACAACCCTTAGAGAACATAACAGATTAGGCTAATTATATAACTATATGTGTTCCTCTTGAAGGCATTTACCACAATTTTCTTGTGGAAGATCTCTTGTTCAAAACAAGAGGACACCAGTGAACACACTCTTCATTCATCCATTGCTGTGGGTATTCTTTCATGCAATTCCAGAAACCTGTGTGTAACAGATTATAAAATTTGCCAAGTGATGTTAATGTACTTTAATAGCCTCTAATGTCTCTATGGGAAGCATAAACCAAAGTTTAAAACATGTTATAACCCATAGTCTCAAGACATTCATAATTACAATAAGTGTCTAACATTGTGTCTAATATTGCCAGCCTCAGTTAGAAAAGGAGATGAATTGACTTTACCACCTCTTTTTCCAAGGCAGAACTTACAAGTCTCTTTCTCTTGGTTCAAATCTTGCCTAACTCACATCAACTATTGTTGTTATTATTATTGTTGCCACCACCATCATCATCATTACTAGCAAACAAAACTCCATTATGTAGATGTGCTATTTATGGCTATTTTCATGAGGATTTTGAGAGAGATGTTATGCGCACTGTGCACATAACTTTGTTTATCTCAAGTTGCTATTTCAAATGTTCTTTCTTTGAGGACCACATAAAGGATGCCAATGGTATGGAACAAAAATCAAAGACTACCTCTTTGTTTTATAGGAGGGGTTACTGAGCAGGCACTGGAGACTCTGAAAAGCAGTGGTTAAAGGTAAGCCTTGCAGGGCAACTGTGCTAATGACACACATCACTTTCAGAAGTGTAGGAAAGTGTAACATACACATTACTCATTTAAGATAGCCACCAACGCGCTTATAACAAACGTGGGTAGAGCCCTTCCCAAATCTTCGTTCATGAAGCCCAGCCATGATGATAGCCTGTATGTTTCTGAGTGGTGTAAGCTATAAAATGTGTCCTCAAGCAACTCCAACCTGTTCACTGCTAGGTTCTCAAAGCAGATCCTGAACTTCCTTGACCAAAGATGAGAGGAAACTCCACAATCAGGAGAGCAACCATTGCTCTCATGCTTACCAGCTGATGATGAGTTGTGAGGGCCCTCTATACAAACAGCTCTCAAGGAACAGCAGAAACATAACAACAGTTATGTAAAACCAAGTGTAAAACAAATAGCTTAGGCTTTTTTATAACCTTCACCAAATCTTTGAAACATAGATTATGGAGTCTCTCTGTTGCACTATACTACATTAACTAAAGCCATCACACATTCCTCAGTTCTAGTTGTGATTGTAGGGAGTGGGCAAGGGACTGATTATAAAAATACCTTTATCATCCTCTTTTGGCTATAAAATTTTCATCTTTTAAGATGACACCCTGCAAGCTTTCGGTGTTAGGAGCTAGAAATTATTAACTTCTGGGAAAATTATTAAAATGAGTGGTGGGAAAGGACAATGCCAACACAGAGCTTGAACAGGCCTCTTGCCAAAGGCCTTGAGAGCTGTGCAAAACTTTGTTTCTTGGGTGTCTTTTGTCTCGCTGTTTATTGAAGAGGCTTTCTCAGACCTTACTTCTTTTTCTGTGTGTGTTTTTGTTCTTGGTTTTTTTATGTGTTTTTTTTTCTATTTAACTAGTTATTTTGAAAGGAACAGCATTATCAGTTGAAAAAGAATGGATCTAGATGATAAAAAGCTGGCAGATGATGCTACTAAAAGTTGAAAAGCATTAGGGTTTCTCAAACCTTTGCTAAGAGCTAAGGATAACTTTACCAGCATACTGGATGGAGAAGGAGTAAACACTGTCCTCCTGGGTATGCCAAGGAAACCACAGCTGCATCTGGGTCTTTTCTGAGTGTACCAACAGCTGAGCTACAGATTAACAGATTAGTGCACTTGAGAGGAGAATAAGACAGCAATGAAGTTTATTCAAGTACTTTGAAAAGACACCTTGTATCTTCAAGTCTTCATCTAGGGCTTTTTTTTGCTGTGATATAAGATCTATTCATGATGGCCAGTCTGTTAAAGCAGTCACAGACAATGATTAGTGCTAGTGTGAGCCAAAATGTAGTTACTCAGTTTCCATTTTGAAAGGTTTACATTGCATAGGTAGCTTGTAATGTAATTCTAACTGACAGAAAAAATTAATTCAGTAATTAATTAAGTACCTCTCCAGAACAAATGAACCTATAGGTATTCCCAAAACATATGGTTCAAATCAGTGCTGATCAAGTCATAGTGTCTGCATTTGCCTCATGTACTGGCACTTCTAATCAACCACAGTGAGGCTCAGTGCCCACTCGGTACAACTTTTCCTGATAG
Source organism: Corapipo altera (assembly GCF_003945725.1). NCBI lineage: Eukaryota > Metazoa > Chordata > Aves > Passeriformes > Pipridae > Corapipo > Corapipo altera. The sequence goes on along the minus strand of NW_020884875.1, from coordinate 14,903,917 downwards.
GTATCTTCAATAGATACCCAAAAAGCAGCTGAGAACTGTCAAGAATGACTGATGAACCTTACTGGCTTCTTGCATTTTTAGGGATTTTGTGTTCAATTCTCTAGCTGCAGACCTTAGGCATTAAGGAAATTTGGAGACAACGGTTTCTCTAGATTTGAGTCAGACAGGCTTCAATGCCCATATTGATAGGAGATGCTACTCAGTCAATTTCGGTCTTTGGATTTAATTTTCCTTCCTGCAATGCTACAAAGGCAAGTGGTATTTCTAGCACTTTAAGCAGCCAGGATTCTCAGTCCACTAGTTTATACTACTGCTGAGACCTCTCTAGCCACTGAAGATCTCTTTGGGATTTTAAGTGAGACTGACTTGTGAGGCTTCTTTCCGTAGGAGTAGTGACAATGGTAGTCACAACTATTTTGTTAAGAAAAATTGTAGCCTGTGTAAAGGGGTTTGATTCTACTTAGGAAAGATCCTTTCTGGTTTCAGTAACATAAATGAATATAGACAGAGAGAGTGTAAAAATAAGCAGAAATATAGGAATGGCTTCTGCTATTACTTTGCTTTTTACCTCTGGAAAGGAAGAGAGGCGGTACTTACCAATCAGTTAAGGGTATCTCCTCACAGCTGAATGAAGGTGCTGTTACAGTATTGTGCTGGTTTATCTGTGCCAGATAGTTTAAATTAAAAACAAAGCATTGCACACCCAGTGGCACACATTCTCCTGTGTGCCAGCAACTTGAACTTAAGCTGTTCAGGGAACTGGGTTGCACATTCTCTTCAAGCTATAGCCCATTAAGTTGCTTGCTAACTGTGTAAAAGTAATAGCACTAGTTAGCTGCAAATGTTCTTAATTTCCTTTGGGAATGGGATAACAACATATCTGAGATTTGAATGTCCTTGTGGAGGGACTGCAACTCAGCTACATCTAGCAGGCTCTGCTTCGCTTCTTGTTTAGCTAAATTAATTTGTTAGGCAGACAATTTGTCAAAATTAGCTATTGTTTCTTGGGTATTTATGACTGTACAGGAGGAGATGTACTTGAAAGTACACTTCCTCTTTAATTAAACTGAAGGATTAAAATTATTTACTCTGATCTATCTCTTTCCCCCAGATCAGCACAACTACAGTCCTCAAAATTATAGGGCATCATGTCCCTTACTTCAAGACCCTCCACTGAAATCCTCCCCATGGACCAAGTGAAAGCCTGGGTACAGGAAAAGGCTTTGCTGCTTGCTTGCGCATGTCATTATGGTGTGGAACAAGAATTGCCATTTAGTAGTATCTCCTTTTGACTTGCTGCAGAGTCTTTATCTTGCTTCAGAAATGTGCAAAGAACATTCACAGGATAGATGTCTAAAACAATTGAAATGGGGAGAGAGAAAGAAGAGGAAAACTGGAAAAGGCCACAGGTTATGTACATAAATGGGAATTTTAAAGGCAACAGAGAAACAACTGAGTTAAATTAAAAAAAAAAATTATGTAAGGTAACATATTTGAGTAGCAAACATTATGCTGTTGGAAGTGTTACTCTAAGTTTTTGCTATGTAAGTGATACCTTCTGCAAGAACAAGATTGTAAGAGATGGTTTTACAACTTCTTAATTTTATCTGAAGCAAAAGATGTGTTTTGAAACCAAATTGGTTTTCTGGACTTGGAGAGATATTGGTTATCTGCTTGAAAACCATCCACAACACCTATAAAGATGACATTTTCAGCTTGTGGTCCCAAATATGGGTTCTTTCACCCAGTGTGCAAGAAGCCAATTCATACACAGAGTTGGGATATTTGTTTGTTTCATCTCTGCACAGAGATGGGTGCTAGGTCCACGAAAGTAGCACACATTCAGTATGACAGGTGCTCAGTTTTATACACTTTTAACAATAAAAAATTGACATTTCCCATATATGTAACAAACTAAGGCTGTAGTCCTTGGCTTTGCACTCTCTCATTTCATCTCTGTTTGATACACTTATTTTATGGCACATGCTCCATAAGGAAGAAGCTTATGTGAGTAAGGGGTGAGTCTGTGGGTGGTATTTTAGTATGTTAATGACTAATACTAGCACAAAAGTTCAATCAAAGTTATTCTTTAGTTTTATCAACAGTTCGGTTTTCTCTGTAGTTTGATTTAGAGTGTCCTGTTCTTACTTCTTGGCTCTGAGTTCCTGCAGGTTTGGTTGTTTCTCTTTTTTCATAGAATGAGGGAATAACCTCTTTTATTTATCCTATACTGTACTTTCATAAATTTTTAACCCTCTTATGATACTTTATGTCAACAAGTATTATTCTGCCTCATGCTCTCATAATGCAGCATTTCCTCCTTGCAAACATGGAGATGTCCTCCAGACACAGTAGCCAAGGAAGATTATTTTTATGCATAAATTTCTGACTCCATTATAAACTGTGCAGCTACTAGAGATCCTGGGTTTGTTCCAAAAAAACCAGCAAATCTGTTGCATAGAGCCTACAGGTGAAGACTGGTCATGGGTAGGTCCTGTCAGATGCTGAGTGCCCTTGCCTTGCAGATCACAGCACCCATAACCGGCACTGGGTTATGTGGGAGAAGAGCTGTGGCCCCACTTCAGGCTGCTACTTTCCTGCCTGTGAAAATCTCCACTGGAATTCTCTGGTGTCACTAGTGCAAAATAATTCCCTTTTCAAGTTCAGAGGTGTCTGCCACTGTGTGGACAAGTCCATGCAAACTTTGGAAAAGGCTAAGAAATCTCTGAATATGTTTTGCTGTACATTTATGTAAAATATCCCCAGCACCATCACAGCAGAGAAGATTTTTTTCTGAATTTCTAAAAAATTTCCTAAAAACTGTGAGACTCTGCATTTAACTGTATTTTTTGTAGTGCCTTGTTCTACTCCTGGGTCCTCTTATTTGAGCATCTCTCGATTATGGCTGTCATGTGCCTGCATAGAGCTGCATTGCTCAGGAAAGTCTCTAGACAAATGGTGGGCTGAAAACTGGCTTCTTAGGCATATTGGCTGTTTACAAATTGTTTGGTCCATGTATTAGTTGTGTGGAATACAAGGAGCAAAGCTTTAATCTATCTTCTGAAAATTACTGGGGCTCAGTGGATGAAACTGAGCAGGGCCTTCACTTACTAGTCACAGTCTGAGAAACAGAAGTTTGGTGTAGCCTGGATCCAGCCTTTGATAGAGTGAATTAGAGTAATTCACCTCAAAAGCGATCATGCCCAGGTCACTGTGACCATCGCTTATCTAGGGAGAGGGGGTGACTCTTGCTCAGCTGGAGGTGATAAAAGGCCTTCTTCCAGGCTTACTACAAATATCCTTAGGGCTTAACTTGATGTACTTTGCTAGATGCTGTATGGAGGATAAGGCCAGTTGTTGAGCTAGTTTTTCAAAGGATTTCTACTCCTTAATCAGCACTAACTCAGTCATGCTGGCTCCTCTTGTGATCTGCCTTGGAGGCATGCTGATGCCCTGAGGGACATCACTGGTCATGAGCAGAATTTTAGTGTTCGCTGGCAGTAGCCATAGGTCCTGTTGAATTCCATTATTGAAAAACCTGAAGCAATCCTGGTTGCGCTCCCCCTGGGAATGGTCTTTTGGTCTTTGTGCACAATGACAGTATCTGCCTACATGACAGTTACAATTTCAAAATCTGGGTTATGTTCCCAGGCAAGCTGTTGGTCATCTGCAGGAGCTGAGAAGATAGTCACAGCCAGCCGCAAATTGGTGCTCCCCTGAGGAAAGGAGGGGAACTAAGGCTATTAAGGCCTGACTCACTACTGTTGCGGTTCCTCCAGGGGATGAGCATCTCTCTTCCTACTGACACAGACTGTGACAAACCACTAGTAAATCCAGTAATGCAGCCTGTAAGATAAATTTGCATGCTGTCAGGGGTGAGTGGACTCTCTCACAACTCCTGTAAAGCATATTCTTCCATAAGTGCTTGTCACTCCCGATTCTTCTTTCAGTCCCCTGATAGCTATTCTCCTTGCTCAGTTTGTGGAGAGCCAGAGGGAGTCCAGTGTCTATCCAAACTGTTGTTATACTGCTACTGTTGCAATGTGTATTGTGTTCATTGCTATCAGTCTCTATCACAGCATGCTGTTTTCCAGCATGTGTTTACTGGACAGCCATTTCCTCTGCTCAGAGAGGAACCATTTTCTGTCCTTAATCAAAGCCCTAGGAATGAAAACAGCCAGCTCTGTCATGTACCGCTTCTCCTTTCCCCATAGAGGGCTTGGGAGTGCAGAGCCAGAGGTGGCTTACCTCATTTCTAAGCAGTAACAGCTTCATTAGCCAGCCTTAGCAGTTGGACAAAGAGGAGGGTGTACACACAGGCTTAATCATAGAAGTTAAGCTTTTTCTGTAACAAAATTGGGTTGCTAAAAGTTTGCACAAAAAAGAATTCATAACCTCATGCAGCAAATCAACATAATAAGGGGAATGCCTTTTGATTAAATAAATCAAATATAAATACATTTAACAAACCAATCAGTGTATTTTGAAGAAATGCTGTCTATTCTTTTTGAGAGCACAGGATTCATTCATCTTCCTCTAGGTACTAACAATGAACTGAAGATAAAAGACAAATCTGATCATTTTAACACAGTGTATTGATTTGTGCAGTTCCAGTATGCTTGGAAAAGGAGCATTGTTTTATTCTGCATGCACATGCTTCCTACAGCAGGTAGCAGAAACGTCCTAAGTGTGTAATGTGATTTTCCAACAGGAAAATCTCCTGGGGTTCTAAAAACAGGCTTTTGCATTTTGCAGATGTGGAAAAAATAACAAGGGCAAATTTTCACCTTAAAAGTGATGGGAGGAGAAGAGGAGGAAATCAGACAGAATATTTTCCATTTGATGCTATAGTCAGGTGCAAATATATACTTTAGGTAGTATTTTTCCAGTTAAGTTCCACTAAAACTATATGGAATCTCTCTGTATGGAAGCTAATGCATGTTCCGTAAGAATCATTGTGGAAAAGAATTGGAATGGCAGATGTGTACATATGACAAACAAACTGTTATGTTTTTTACATTCTTCCTGTAGTTCCACTTACTTTATTTTGTAGAGAAGATGAGTTGGTTTTAACTCTCCATAATAACTAACAGCATTGCTCCTCCTGGTCAACAGAAGAACCTGTTGTAAGGATAATTAAGAAATAGAAAAATTAACGCAGATACTTTAATGTCTATTAAAAGCATATATTTTAAGCATCTTGAACGGCTCCAAGTGTGCTCAGTAGGACATATGTGTCAACCTACAAAATGGTCTGGCTGGACTCCTGTGGAAATCATTTAAAGGACAGTTTGTTTTTTTCAACTTATTCCTTTGTAAAATACTCTTTGGTTAGAAATCTTTGATAAATATTAAGCATAAACCCTAAGTTGTGACAGTCTTTTGTATTTGCTCAATTCTTGAGACAGAGACATAAATGGGCATTTTCACCATTATAGCTCAAGAAATGGGTTGTCTTTCTCTAGTATGGTTGAATGAATGCATCTTTTGCATGTGTTAGTGGATTATATTAGCTTAAAAAGAAAGAAGTGTACAAGTGCATTGGTTATTTTTATCCCACCCAGAGTCTGATTGTTCTTAATAACACTGAGATTGTAGAGATGTCTTTGGAGTGATGATCAAAGTACATTGGCATTGTGGTTGTTTTCTAAACCAGAAAAAGGAAAGTGGAAAAAAAACAATGTGGGACTGAGAAAGATTTGTAAGATGTAGAAAAGGATGACTCCTTCTAGAAAGAAAGAAACTCTACCAGTTGTTCTTGACAGGGTTGTTCTCTGCTCAGAGATTTTATGTAAGTGTGCATTTATGCTTAGCCAGGTAGGACATGGCAAACCACCAAAAAACAAAGCAAGGTTCTTTGGGAGCAAAACCCTTCAAACTTTATGAAGCTGGTGGTATTGTACTGAATACCATTTCTTGGTCTGAGTAAACTTTCTGCACGGAATAAGAATTTTTCTTATTTCAATTATTTTGTGTACTAACTTTTTTCTTTTTTGGTTGACAATATAGTTTTGAAGTGGACTCTTCAGTGATTTTTGAAGTACTTCTCAAAAGACTGATAAGGTAGAATAATTAATTAGTCACAGTGGCTCTTGACATTTCAAGATAAGTCTGGCCTGCTTAACAAGGATGATATGATGGAGGGACTATAGACTTGATTAAAGAAAGACTTAGGTCTATCAGGGACGAATAGGTCATTTTGGTGATTATGTAAATGTTGCTTTACAGAAGTTCTGTGTGAGTAGGATGGTATATCAGAGTGATACCTTCTTCCAGAAATCTGGGGTGGGGGTAGAGGGAAAGCAAAGAAAGATGTCAGCTGCATAAAATGAATGACTTCTCCTGAAGAACTGTTGTATACTTGAACCAAGTATATTAACTGAACGATATAAGTTTAATTGCAGCTACTTAAATAGATGCTCAGTATAAGGTAGACTTCCTTCTGCAAGGGAAAGGAAAATACAGATGAAGTCCTAGTTAACTGAGCTTTTAGGGTAATTTCCTTCCTCCCTACTTTCCTGTGAAGTCATGGAACTGGTCTTTGAAAAGCGCCTGCAAAATGCCGCAGTTCTGCTCAGTCTTTGCAAATACTCCTGTTTCCCTCATGCAGTTCACCCTGACCTAATGAGCCAAACAGAACCTCCTATCACTGCACCAGCAGTGCTGCTCCCTCAGCCTGACTGGGGACAGACAGTGTGTTCTGCCATGAGATAGCAGAGCCTGAGGCATTCATATCTTTTCATGGGGCCTCTCCATGAGCTGTACACCTGCTTCGACACTCTGTGATCCACTTCTTTTCCTAGCCACCATCTTTCTTCCCTCCACAGAGCCAGGCATCGCCTGTTTTATCTGGTAAAGCAGACTACTGCACTGGCCAATTTCCTCCCTAAAGTAATTTCTTTTCAAGGAAACTAAGGCAAATCAGCAGAGTCTGTGAAGAAGTGTTGAATTAAACCATGTTATACTGCCATGGAAGCTCCCATCCAGGTGTGACATAACTAGATTGCAGCAGCTTTCTCCTACTCCACGGAAGGATAATTTACTGTGATTGATGAACAACAACACAGGTGTGAATGGGAGTCCTTATACAGGGTGAAAGGTTAATGAATTTAATTTATTCTCTGCACTGATGTATTCCTGCAGTCCTGGTGTGGCAAATCCTAACTAAATGCCACCAAGAAGTCAGGTTGAGTTTTTTGATTATTGTTTTTGGTAGTGAGGCATTTTTAAAAGATAAACAAGAATCCCTGTGTCACCTGTTCAATTTGGATGCCTTTGTCGGGCACCCAAAACTGAGCTGCATCTCAGTTTTCACCTTTAGTTCCTTTTCCCACTTCAAATCATTTGACAGGATTCTGGGAGTAAGTCAGTTCTGAGCTGGCACAGAGACTTTTTTGACATGAAAGCACACATTTCAAATGCAAGAGCTTTTTGTGACATTCTCATCTGAATCATTTTACTGTTTTGCTGAGCTGCTGTTACCTATCATGTCATAGATTGCCTCTTCACTTGAGTCCAGTCCCCAGCAGACTAATGGAGCTATGGCAGCGTGCTGATCGCAAGCATGCAGTGCACCCTTTTTGTGTGAGTAATTATTCCCTATTTTGGTGACTTGAGCCACAAAACGAGGTTTCTCATCTTTTTTGTTTGGTTGTTTTTCTTTTCTTTTCTTTTCTTTTCTTTTCTTTTCTTTTTTTTTTTTTTTTTTTTGGTGTTTGGTTTTTTGTTTGTTTGGTTGCTTTTTGGTTATTTTTGTGGTTTTTGCTTGGTTTTTTGTGTTTGTCTGGTTTGGTTTGGGGTTTTATGTTTTTTGGTTTGTTTGTTTGTTTGTTTGTTAGTGTTGGTTTTGGTTTTTTTTTTGTTTTTTGTTTTTTGTTTTTGTTTTTGTTTTTGTTTTCTTTTTTTTTTGGAGGGGGGCTTTCTTTTTCTTCCTGTGTCCCAGACCTGTAAGACTAGAAATTAAACCAACATAATCCACATAAGGTAGCTAAGTAAAGGCAGTCTGCTGGCAGAAGGATCAGTGTTGCTGTGCAAGGTATCCAGCTTTCCTAGGAAGCATTTAGGCATTCACAGATTCAAAACCCCTGCAGAAAACCCAGTGGCACAGTAAGTGCCTCAGGATCCCCTTTAGTGCCTGCTTTATTTGATAAAAGGTTTGTTTACATGGTTTAATATCTGTAATTAATCTACATTGTTGCTTAACTGCTACTTTAATTTGCATTACAATTGTTCTTTGAGATTGGTAACTGAATACATTTTCTTCAAGTATTACTACTTTTCATGCTTTGTTTTATGTCCACATTTCATGGGTCCCTGTGCAAAAATATTTTTTTTATTGGGTTCAGCAGGTATTCCTGTGACTACTCTGACCAGCTGTCTTCCTTCTCTTTCTTTTGTGTTCACAGATCAAATTTATCTCACAGAACCAAATGCTGCCAAGTGATTGGTATTAATAATGCATTGAAAGCTGCAGCCACATCTGATGTTTTCTTCTACTCTTGAGGAAAAGAATTATTGTAAACTTTTGAATGTTCCTTTCGTTCCTCCAGTCAGAGTAATCCTGAGGGCTTTTGAGGTACTCAAGGAAGGCTTACAGGAATGTAGGTGGGCTTTTCCGAAAGAAAAAAAATCCTACTTTTTCATTTTGTTCTAAAGGAGTGTCTCCTGCTGCGGAGGAATGAAAGGTCTGGAATTACATCCTACCTAATGAATTAAAACTGGATACCACTTTCAGTTAAATTACCCATCATTATACAGGATTGTTTCCTCTTATGTCTTTTATTGTTCTTTTTTCCCTGGCTCATGCTTAAAGCAGTCAAAATATAGAGGTTTTTCATCTCCTCCTCAGGCTGGAGGTCAGCGAGGCTCTGAACGTACTTGGCTGCTCTCTAAATTTCATTTCCCCTTTGAACACCTCTATCATTGAGGCAACCAAATCTAAGCTCATCTATTGTGGTCCCACCTTTGGCACTGAGGTCCTGCAGTCTGGGACCAGGAGTGGGGTGTCTGTGCTCCCTGTTGCTGCAAGGGATGTTGATGAGTAGTGGTGCTCTCTCAGCTTGGAGCTGCACAAAGACAGCAAGTAGGACATAGCATGCATGGGAATTTAAAATCCTATCCATCTCTGTTGGACCTAGCTTTACTTGATATGAGAAATAAATAATCTAGTTTTATTATGAGCAAATGAATTTAGTGGAAAACAAAAGGGGATGGGGTTTTCTTTTTTCATTTAAGTCCAAGGGTTTTTTTAGGCATATTGTGAAAGCTGTAAGGTGGAGGGTCCTGTCCCGGCTTGATGCCAGGGAACCTTCACGGCCGGGAATAGAGAAAAGTATAAAAATAAAAATGTACCCTCTGCCACATGGTTACTCACTGTGTGTGGAGAGATCCCCCTGTACAACATACGGGGGGGTATGTCACAAATCAATCAAGAAGGAGGGTAACACCCCCTCCCGAGTCCAAGAAATTACCTTTTAAGGTAAAAAATCTGGCAATCACTGAATATGTAACAACTTATGTAACCAGGAGAATACGAAAGGTGAGTTTTTCAAACGGTTGGTGTGCCTCTAGGTCCATGTGACTTGGGATTGCACCCAGCGCTGCAATAAAAAACTTCTTGCTGCATTTTTCCTGGTCCTGCAGGTATTTTTTGCCATTTGCTTAAATTTAAAACAAGGATTTTTCCTACGCTCAATGACCTAACAGCTTGCACAGCAAATGAAGTACCAATGCATTTGTCCTAGAGTCTTTTCGAAGTGTCATAATTTTTTTTTGGTAACACATAAGTGGCACAGTTAGTTTAAACAGGGAATGCTCAGGATACCTTCACCCTCAATCATACTAGACCAAACCTGTTGATGTTCTCTCCTGGCAGCTGGAAGACACGGCCGCCGACTGGTGTCAAGAAGAATTGTGCTCTTTAACCCATGGAAATGTTGTGGTAAGAGGCAATACTTCCCCAAATTGCATAATATCTTTTTTCCATTCTCTCTGGCAGCACACCCATTCTTAACCCACCATGGTCACTCTCAAGGAGTTACTCTGAAAGATTTTGAGTTACTTCTCTTTCAACATCTGTTTCTCAATATGCATTTTTTTCAAACAAGATCTTACTGTGTTTTCTGGTTTAGTTTCTGTCTTTTCTTTAATAATTTTCTATTCATTCCCTGTCACTGAATTCATAGTTGTGATGAATACTTGTATAACAGAACCACAGATTCAACTAGGTTGGAAAAGACCTCTGAGATAAAGTCCAACTTTTGACCTAGCACCAACTGTGCATGTTTCTTGTTCAGCCTATGAGGCAAATGTTAGACCAGGTTCTGGGTCTCACGTGCCTCTGCTACATCTGTATCTGTAGGTTCTCATGGGACAAATGCACCCACATAGGTAATTATCTTGGGTTTGCATCTCTTTTTTCAGTTTGCAATCCATTGCACAGTACTCACTTCCAAATCTGTGTTTGTGTAGAGCATTTTGTAATTTCTGACACAAGAAGAATCAAAATCTAAATGAGATCTGTTACGGCCAATGTAAGACTGTTCTAGAAGACCGTGTGCAGGGTAGCAGTTAGTTGGCTTTAAGGGCACTAAGTGCTTCAGTAGAGTAACACTTTCACACTTGACCTTGCAGGTTCACCCTGTGGAAACTGATAAGGCATTGGAATCCACATCAGGGGATTGAATGGACCATTTGCTGACTTTATAAATCAGACATCAGAAACTCAGAAATGTCTACATCTGCATTCTGGAGAGACTTACAGAAGTACATGCTTCACACAGAAGAGAAAATCCTAACCAGTGACTGAGTCAGTAAACTTCTTTGAAGTTCAAATAAATCTTAGTGTTCAATTCATTACACTTTGTGTATATATGGGCTGGTGTTCGACTTGTACACTGGTCTTGAGTGTTATTTATTGGTTTTTTAAGTAATGGAACACCAACCAAAAGAAATTTGATACTACAGGTTTAGTGGGATTATTACTTTCCTGTTTTTATGGTGTCTAGCACACCTACAACTATTGCAAACAGTTTTTCTTATATCCATTGTCTGAAACCTGCTGTTGTGTCTCTCTACAGGTTTAACTAGAGATCCCTCATGGGTTCTCATAGGAAAGTTTCAGAAACAGTCTGAATGTTCCCCATACCCTGTTCTATACTTTCTAATACATTCCCCCTAGAAATGATGCCATTTCTGTTTGTGGGTGTGATGGTTTTGTTCTTGTTGTTTTGTTTTTGCTTTATGCTGCACACACACCCTCAGAGTATGTTACAGAAGGGCAAAGGAAAGATGAGAGTGATAGGTGTAAATGGTGGGTGGCATCCTTGGTCTGGACACCAAACGCTGTCATGATGGATTAGCAGAAAGATGAAGTGAAACAAGCTGATGTGCTGATGGAAGAAGAGATTGGTGTTGAGACTGAAGCTTGTGGAGAGAATAATATGTAAGTTAGAGAGATAAGAAAAGGAAAGGAGATTGTGCACAGATGAATAGTCTGTAAAGGTTAGTTTGGGTGTAGAAGACTGAACAGAAAGGAGAAGCAAGACAGCTCAGAGAAAATGAAATTCTAATATTTGGAGGAGATGGTTTGGGAAGAGTGAATTAATTTTGGCATGGTGGAGAATAGACAAATATATGTGATGATATATTTGCACTGTCAAATGACAAGTGTTCTTCAAGTCTAGGAACACCAGCCAAAATCTATTACTGGGGAGTTATGTGAAAGTACTGTTCTGCCAAGAAGTATTCTGTTAGTTCCTCACTATGTCCTGCTGCTATGATAAAGAAATGTGATTTTTACACATAATTGTTCAATAGAGTGTGGATCCTATTATAACAACACAATTTTTGGTGATCCCAAAATAGTTTGCTGGAGGGAGATAGACTTCATAGGAAAACGCTGTGAATTCCACAGGTAGAGGGAAAAGAAAAGAGAAATCATCAAAGTAACTTTCAGACCATGATTTGGTAAGCGCTGTTCAGTGCTTACCACAGTCCCCTCTGCAGAGAAAGACTCCACTAGGCCAGTGCTCTTCTCAAGTCACTTTGAAGATGTAAGTGGTTCTTGAACCTTGTGCTGGGTCTTCGCGCACAGGTATAATCAAGCCTTAAGGCATAGCTTTTGTGCTTTTGTTGGAGTGAAGCACGAATGTTAAAGCTGGGTTTTGACATAAGGGTGTGGTCTGTCTTCTCATCTAAGCCACCAGGGTAGCCAGGAAGCTGGAGTTTCCAGTGAATATTTGTGTGGAGTTTATCCCTTTAGCCAGGCCTTTGCTTACTTAATGAGATCATTTCTGTAGCAAGACAAGGATCCTTCTCAGTCTCCAAATTTAGACTGATGTGGGTTAAGTATCAATTCAATGGATGTCATTTATTCTCCTGTGAATTAATAGAAAGGGTAGGCTTATTAAATCATCTTCAGGAAGGCAAAATATAATGAGAATGCTCAGTTTCTTTTTTACACTAACATTGCCATAAGGTGGATTATACAAATCAGTGCAAAAAATATTGGTTAATAAGATGACATTAGATTTTTCTATCTGATGCCCATTGCTATCTCTGCTCAAAGATACTCTAAGGCATTCCAGAGGAGATTGCCTGAAAACAGAAAACTGGATCTGATAAGCAAACTCTTGACTATAAAATATATTAGGACTCATCGCTTTCAATAATACTCCTTTAGAAAAAGTTGGCCACATTAACAGCAACAAAAACAGGACCTTGAAAATGGCCCAGGCTGAAAACTTAAGCTAAAGAAGGAACAACTCATGTGCATTGTGCTTACACTGTGTGGTGTTGCTTTTCTCTTTACACCTGAGGCAAGGTATAAGTACAGTCCCTCATCAAAACAGTGAAACTGTTATATTCAAACGCATAGGTAGGGGAAGTTGAGACGACCTAGCACTGGATGGCATAGGATGTGATTTTTATAGTTTGAAAACACTTTGGGAGATATTGTGCTAATCAAGTTATGTTACCTGTGAGCAGCTTGGCTCTTTTCAGTAGGCTTATTCAATTGTGTAGCAAATGCATGGAAGGACCTGCTCTGTTTCAGCTGCACTGGTTGATCTCTTCACCACAGAAACCCCCAAATACACCGAAGTGGCAACATATGATTCTGTACTGGTATAGCTGGAAAAACATATCTGGACCTAATTCCCACTGTCTTTGCAGGATTCTTGAATTTTTCCAGTCGGTGTAGGGACACCTTAGCATTCATGGGGAATCGATCCTGGAATACCTGAGAAAACACGAAGTGTTTTTTCTTAAAAAAAATTGTATTAAGTATTGTTTTTATACCTCTTAAAGAAACAGATCAATGACAGCTCTATACAACAGTTAAGGCTGATAAAATAAATAGTTCTTGCAAGTTAAAAAAAGGAAATCTGGACTGGCCTGGATGGATTTTCTGTAAGATAATGCAGATTATATAATGAAATATAGACAAAATGAAACAAATATCTATGGCAGAGCAGCATAGGAAACTGCTCATAATATAGGATGGCATGACTGAGTTTTCTTCCTAAACTGTTATTTTGCATGTTGTTACATGCAAATACTGTCAACACATCAACATTATGATTACAATGGCATAAACAGAGAGGGTTTGGGGTATCTCTCTACATGAGGTTATATACAAAGTCGTATGAAAATACCTTTTGACAACTTTGCAAACAAATTTAATTCTCATGTTAAGAAGAATGCATGTACCTTTACAAGTCCTTAAACAAAATTCTACAGTTTAGAATAACTATAAACAAGCTACAGAATTTCCATACCTTATACTGACATTTTGAATATGCTGTGTGTGCATAAGGGCACTCTGACAGCTTTCCTTCAGATCTTCCAACAGTTAATTGTCATAGCCTCAAATTTGATATGCTTCCAGATATTGAAAGGAGGATGAGCAACCCATGTCAGTGCTTTTCTGCAATATTCATCAGTCTTTCTTCACATTTTGTTTTTTTATCTACTTGCTCATGTAGATACTGGGCTTCCTTCCTAGAAGGTTTAATAAGTGCATGCCAAGCTGCGGAGCTTCAACAGAATTACAGAAAGTCTACATACACATGGTAATAGAAGTCTGAATTTTTGTGAACAGATCTAAGTACAACAAAACAAAGATTCTCAACATTTACTTCTGGCCACCTAAAAGCAGTGCTCTTGTGTCGTGCATTGCAGTAAATACCTAATATAGAGCCATAAATATAAATCAAATTAAGGTAGAGACATTCAATAGCATGATGGGTGTAAGGTGATAGATAAGGCTGCACAAAAGGAAGGAAAAGGCTCCTGATTGTTTTCTGGAAAAACCCAGCACCTGGGGAGACATTCCTAGAAACTGATAAAAGGATTAAAACAAGAAAGGAGTGATATGGAGATAAAACGGCCTTTTCCCACCCCCTACTCCACCCCAACATCCTGGCAACTTGGGAAGTAGATCGTTGGGCCTATTTCATCTGTCTATCACCCCAAAAATTAGTTTCTTGGCTATAGCCACTCATCGTCATCATGGCTAGGCTTTGCTAATGAAGATTTGGGAAGGACTCTACCCACATTGGCTTACGAGCACGCTACTGGCTAAAGAGGCCAGTGTGAGATAGACAAATCTGGTTGCAAAAGGCACACCATCCTTGGATGGTATCAGCCAGACACAATTCTTTCTGCGTTGTCTTTTCTCCTCGAGAGTGATCCTGTGTGCGTTCTCAAAGGAAACAGCAGCGTTATAGATGGTGTGTCTCCAGACCTCCCGATTGGAGGCCAGAGCAGACCAGTGATGAAGATCAATATGGCCAAGGCTGAGATGCTGTTTCAGGGAGTCCTTGTATCTCCTTTTCGGGGCTCCTCTCTTGCGGCAGCCAGCGGCAAGTTCACCATAAAGCAAGATCTTAGGGAGGCAGTGGTCCTTCATCCTTGAGATGTGTCCTGCCCAGCGCAGCTGTGTTCTCAGTAACATGGCCTCAATGCTTGTGACTGCTGCTTGTTCTGGAACAGACGTATCAGTCACATAATCTGACCAGTGGATGTTTAGGATTGTAGGGAGACAGCGTAGAGTAGACCTTAGTGGTTTTACAAATATCTACATTCATAACAATTAATTTAATCTTGTGTTATATGCATTTCTATCCATTATGTATGTCAGGAACCCATAATCTGAGGGTATCTCTGAGGAGGGGACATGCTGGACAATTCAGCAGCCTATCCCTTTTTCCTTACACACTTATCCCCCTATTCTACTGCTACTAAAAGAATTGTATCAGGAGTCAGTCCTTCATGGTCTAAATACATCTGTGCTGCGTGATAGCTCATGCAGCATCAAATGTACAGATGATTGCTGGTGTTAAGGTTTAGTATGCTCTACTTTTTATATCCAGAGCAGAGATGACTCTCAGGGTGATGGGCTGAAGGGCAGTCATACTGCAAAGTCTTGAATTAACAAAATACAGGATATGGCAACAATCTGACTTTGATTTAATCGCCGATTTTGAAATATGCCATTCTTGTGCAGTGATTTGCAATTGGGAATCAGGTGATGTTATCTCTGACAGACTTTGATAATAACTTTTTTTTTTTTTTTTTTTTTTTTTTTAGATAGCACTGATTCAGGAAGACTCTTTTCTCTTTGTCTGCCCTACTGCAAGCAACTGGTATCTTAGATGACTGCTTTATGTCTCCATGAAGTTCCCTACAGAGAGGAAAGGAGGAGGATGAGCATTCTGCTAGCCCTTTCTTTCACATTACTCCCAGCTGCAGAATGACCTTCACTACATGAGCACTGGGCAGATAAGCAGTGTCATGTTCATTTGCTGTCCAAATAATAGCTGTGGAAGTGGTAACTGGCAAGAAGGCTGTAAGCATTTAAACAAAAGCAATAAACAAAATCAGTATCTCAAGTCAGGTGGACAAATTGCCTTTCTAATTTTGTGGGTTTAGTTGAATTGCCTTTGAAGTACATAGCCCGTAAATACACAGATCATGTTTCAATGAAAACTTCCCTACTACGCACCCTGATCCAAAGAAAGGCATTTTCCTGGTGGCTTTTCCTTTCTTTAAAAGAAGGAATCTTGTGGCTATGTACTGGACTAGGACTTCTTGAGTGGGGAGATCAACTTTGACATTGTCTGATGGTGAGTTTTGACAAATCACCTTGTCTCTGCCTTGCACACAGAAAGCGGGACCTACTTGTTACTCCCATTTTTTTTTGTTAGACTGCCTGATAGAGAATGTTCTGTAGCAACAGGATCAGTGGGCTGACTGCTGCGTACAGCTTCTAGTCCTGCGGTTATCTTCTTACAGAAAAAACCTTGTATTGCACATCAAATCTAAACCTTGTAATCTTTCTGGTCTTGAAGAGGAATGTGGGCAGTGAAGCCCTTGTCTTGCACTCCTAAAACATCTCAAGGACATGCTGCTGTTTTGTACAAATATAGTAAGGTCCAGTCATGACACTGACGTTGATATTCATGCCCCAAATTGCATGCTTAGTTTTGAAACCTTCTGTTTTAAACCTAGGCTGTTGTATGATGTTTTAAAGTGGAACAAAGCTGATTTTTGTGGAGTAAAAACCTAACTGCTTTCTTAAAACTTTGGAAATGTTCTGCTAAAGTCAGATTAAAAAGAAAATACGTGACACAGACCCTAAACACTGCTGAGAAGCTGAGCACAGAACTAAATCAGTCCTCTGCTGCTTTTTGCTTCAGGTTTGCATTAATCACTTTCTTGGTGTATTAAACCCAGAAGGATGCACCCTGCAAATGCAATGCAAAGTGCAAAAACGGTATTTGGATCTACAGCTGCTTTGAAGAGAACAGTTTGAAGAGAAAGAGGTAATCAGACCAGAGACAGCAAAGAAAGCAGGAGATATTAGGACTTAATTTCATAGGGAACTTTGAACTTTAACTGTCATCAGAAATGTTACAAATAGTCCTGATCTTATCTAAACAGTGTGACTTCCTTATCAGAACTTGTTTACTAGGACTTGTTTGTCAGGAATTATACTGTTCCCTGTAAGATGTAAATTCCCATATTAAAAGACTAAAGCTTTGTAACACACAGAATGTAAACTACCATGAATAAGTCCACACTTTCTATCCATCTGGGCTTTATTTTACTGTGGCATACACAAATGGCCTGGATTCAGAGCAAGCTAGAACAAGTAAAATTTGGATCTAAGGTTGTGGCATGACACCTGAAAATAGAGCAAGAGAAGCAACAGAGTTTTTGCTATTAAGTCTTTGACCTGGTTAAGGTGCTTTCTCTTTAATGTCTCAGTCTCTCTCTGATGAAGATTGTCTTAGATAAGCTATCGTACAGCTAGCCTGAAATAAGAGAGTAATAATAAGGCGGAAGAAACTCTGGTCAGCAGAATGCTTCTGCTTTCTGTACATTTGCCTTAATCTCCTGGAAAAGAATATTATTGCATGGCTCAAACCTTGAGGATTTCTTCTCTAAATGTCCATCTATTAGGATCATATCAATTTTCATTCTACAGGCCTTACTCAGTTCTTGCTCTTATACGTATTTTCCAAGTATGTGATTTAATTATCAGTATGTTGTCTTGTTCATAAACTGGATCCGTTCATATTTTCTCATGTCAAGATACTCAGTAGCCATAGATTTACTGCATTTGATAATAGCATAGCTTTTCATAGTAGAATGCTGTCTCCTGAGAGACTGCTGTCTTGTGAAGTTCTGTATTTTGTTCTCCTGGAGAACCACTCATCCAAGAACAAGCTAAGCTTTGCTTTGTTTTTGACAATGGATGAGATCAGTGCCTGATGGGTGTGCTAACACAGACCTTAAATAATAGAAATTGCATATTAGATGCTAAAAGCAGCCTGTGGATGTTGTTCAGTGTTTTAATGTAATGTGGTTTCCTAGCAATCAAGCTACATTTACTAACAGTCTTTAAATAACTGAGCATGCTATTTTTAAAAAAAGGTGTTTAAAGCCAAGAAGTTCAAACACTGTTTTTCTCAGATTATGTATGAAGAATAACAGGTTTGTTATTGAGATCAAGTAAGCTTGTACCAGGAACTAGCAAACAAGCTAGGGAACAATCTAGGGAACAAGCTGAAACTTTGAACTGCCTGGGACCATTTGATTGTGAAATTTATGCCTAGTAGTAATGTTTTTGGATGGAATCCCTGTATCTTAGAGCCACAGGACTGGATACACCATCAATGATGCAGTCTCAGTATAATCTCCTTTACATCTATGGCACTCACACTGTTGAAAAGAGAGGTAAGGACTTTTTTGTATAAAGGTTCACAGCCTCATGACAGAATGAAGCAAATTGGTTGTATCATGTGGACAGACTTGCTGTAACATGCTGTGCTTCTTGCTACTGCTTGATAGATAGAAAAGTACTCTAGAACTTCCTTACATTTAAACTTCAAGAGAAAAAGACTTTACACTGAAAAGTGAAATTAGACTGAAAAACTCTGGCATATAAATCTGACTTGAGTGCTTGAAGATAAGTCACCTGTATGTTAGTGTCAATGTCTGTCTGTGCACATTTTACTCGGGCCTTGAGAAAAAGATGCAGGATGGACTGATGTCAGATATCACAGAGTAGTGCCTGGAGAAAAACCATGTTCCAGCATTCCTGATTTTAGGCTGTGTTAAAGCCCAGCCTGCTACAGAAGTTAGGAATCTGTGTGAGGCGGCTTTGGAGCGGAAGTTCTCTTGTTGAATGCTCTTGACTGATGATCAGTTATACCAAGTCATGCATTTGGCACAGGTCTTATCTGAGAGTTTTTCAGGGGTTTCAATCACACAATTACCTGACAGAAAGCAGTGTTTGAATTAGAGAATTGAACCTTTAACAGATGTACACACCAGATTTTGAAACAGTTCTATATTTGGAAATTACGTAAGCCACTGAATTGTTTTGAACTTTTGGTATATGAAAGAGTGTGCAGTGCAGTCCTACTGTGGGAAACAGTATCAAATGCTTTACTAAGTCCAAGCAAAAACATCCATAGTCTTTCTGAGTCACTCTGTCATAGAAAGAGATCCCATTGGTCAAGCAGGATCTGCCTTTCACAAACCCCTTCTGGCTGGACCTGATACCCCAGTTGTCGGCATGTACTGCGTGATGGCCTTCTTGGCATGATCTGCTCCATGACCTTCCCTGGCACTGAGTTCAGGCTGACAGGCCTCTGTAGTTCTCCAGATCATAGAATCATGGAATGGTTTGGATTGGAATGGACCTTCAAGATCATCTAGTCCAACACCCCAACCATGGGCAACAACACCTTCTACTGGACCATGTTGCTCAAATCCCCATCCAACTTGGCCTTGAACAGTCCCAGGGATGGGGCACCCGCAAGTTCTCTGGATAGCCTGTTCCAGTGTCCCAACACACTCACAGTAAAGATTTTCTCCTAATCTAAACCTACGCTCTTTCAATTGAAAGCCATTCCCCCTTGTTCTATCGCTACATGCTCTTGTAAAAAGTCCCTCTCCAGCTTTGTTTTTGGCCCGCTTTAGGCTGAAAGTCTGCAGTAATATTACCCCATAGCCTTCTCTTCTCCAGACTGAACAATCCCAGCTCTCTCAACCTATCCTCACAAGAAAGGTGCTCCAGCCCTCTGATTATCTTGTGGCTCTAGATCCTCTTTCCAGCCCATCTTGTAGATGAGCATCACATTTGCCAACCTCCAGTCAATTGGAACTTCCCCAGTTAGGCAGAGCTATGATGGAAAGTGGCTAATTTCTGCCAGTTCCCTCAGTATCTTTGGGTGGAGGGTGGGGTAACTGGGGTGCTTTGCTTCCCTTCTGTGTCACTGTGTTGGGACTGTTGGTCAGAGTTGGAATAATGGCTCTCAGCATAGCAGTTGTATCTCATTATGCAGTACTCCTCTAGCAATTAAGGAGAACAAGTCCAGAAAAATAAATCTTCATTTTGTCAGGTTTAATTATGCCTTGGATAATTAGGAAGTTGACAGCAATTCTTCATCATCTAATGGAAAAATATTACTCGCTGCAATACAGAAAGGTGAAGGCCATTTCTATTTCATGTCCTCACACTAGACAGCCATATGCCACAATGCAATAAATGCTCTCTGCATGGGGCAATCCATGCAAGTATTTTGTCTCTTAAAATATGAGAAGGCGGGGAATCCCTCAGTGATTTTATTGGTGCATAAAACAACATTTTCCTGCAAACTTGGTATTAGCAGCAGCTCAGCAGAGAGCATGGTGGTGAATAATTTGTATTTCTAAACCAGAGACCTATTTCCCGACAGCTTTTGTTACTCTTTTAGCTGTATGGCAGCTAACCTGTCTTACAGCCTGCCAAGGCACCGTTCTGCTACAAGGCACTGCTCTGTTTCAAACATTTTCTTCAAGCAGTCAAGCAGTTGGCTTCTAGTTGTCAAGTTTGTGCTTGATCATGAGATTTGCAGGCTTACAATGGAGCTATTTGTCAGTCTTTTGGCATATAACTGTCCAAGTGGCATGAACAAGGCTTAGGGTTTTGCAAGTACCAGTCTCACTAAAAGCCAAATAACTAGTTCCTTCCTCTTTTTTTTTTTTTTTGGTAACTGAAGAGAAAGACAAACTTTGTAACTGAAAAGAACGACAAAGGAAGCAAATTTCGCTTTAATATAGAACTAGTCTGCTATATGAACAGCGTTGGTTCAGTAAAATGTTTCTCAGTAAACTTCCTTATTAAGATTGAGGGTCTGTAAAAATTAACATCTAATACTTTTGTTCATTAAAACAAGAAAAACGAAGCAATAATCAGCATCTTTGTTTGAGTAAGGTTCAATACAGTTTTAAACACAGTGTTATCTCTTCTGCCAATAACAACAAGGGCACTAGTAAATGGGTGGTTAAGCCTGATGAAGCATCCTCCATGCTTAAAAGAAAATCACTCCGTGTTATCACTGAAAAATTTTGGGGAGGATTCACAGTTGTTGTCATATGACTCTTTTAATGTAGAGGGATTTCTATCTGATACTGTGTGCGGATAGAATTGTGTGTGGCTGTGGGGCTGCATTGACTTCAGCAGATGCAAGAGGTTGCAGGCACCGAAGTCCCAAGGACTTTGTCTGTTAAAACTAAGAAAACATGAGAAAATATTTCCTAAATCTCTTTGTATGCATAAGGAATATCTGCCGTTTTGTGTGGAAAGGGACACCATAGAGAAATCAATCTTAAAAATCAGAGAGCAATCAGTACTTTGAAGAACTAGGCCTGTAATGAAAATTTTCTGTGAATATTTCTTTCCGTATTTCAAGGAGAGTAGTGAGGAAGTAGAAGGAAGAGTAGGAAATTGGGAAAGAATGCATTGCATATTCTTTTGTCTTGATGTTTTAGAAAACACAGTTTTTCAGATGCTAATACAGATTTTGTTGCTTGTAAATTGCTCTTTCATATGGTTTATGGTTTTTGTAATATGGCTTGTAAATAAGTGATGAAGTAGTTCAAGGAAAAGCACAAATATTACTTAAAAGGATGCTGTCAAAGTATGTGTTACCTTTAAGGTTTTTTCCTAGCCTTGAATATTTAATGACTTTATTTTCCATGTTTCTTCCTTGAAAAATAGCTCCGCCATGCAGCTAAAGAGTTGATTTTTCTAAAAGCAGGCACACTAGAATCTCACTTACCTTAGTATGTATATATTTCTGAGGATTTAGGATAGCATGCAAAACGTATGCTTGTGGTTTTACTAGATACTGTAAAACAAAGCCCCTCATGCTTTGTGAACTATTCAAATCAGTTTTGAAGATTGTCCATACATAGTTTGGATGAAACTTCCAGACTCTGAAAGTATGTCAGTGCTACATAGTCTGGAAAATAGGAAAACATGGAGCCAATTTTTGTAGGACTCAGAAGGACACCAGTTTCTCTTTCTCCATACCATTTTTGAATTGCATTTAAAGCTCAGAACTCCTCTCCTCAGGCAGAGAAGGAGTCAGTGCTGAGGGACATTGAAAAGTGAAGTGAAAAGTGCATGCCATTCACGATTTTGGACCAGCAGTCATAACATGCACATGCATTACATTTTCTTGGTTCCAACCACAAAAAAATTTTCAGCCATCATTCAGTTCAAAACCACTTGGCTTTTCCTCAGTCTACACAGAGATCTCCCTCTTGCCTTCATCCTGATCTTTCCATTTCTTTGTATGTCTGATCCAAAAATCCTCAATCCAACAAGAGCTCTTGTTTTCATATTTATTTGCCATTGCTATTTAGTCCCCAATAAAACCTTTGAGGCCAAGTGATTCAATTTCCTTTCAAGCATTGTTATTTACCAATAACTTATATTCTAAAGGACCCTGCTATTTTAAAAGAAATAATTATAACTATTCTCAAATTACATTCAAACAGCTAAGAGTTTAAGACCAACAACAGCAGTAATACTTTCTACTTTATGAGGTGGTGGCATGAAAGATGTTTACTGGGTGATGAGACAGGGTGATGTAGTATTTACATGATGTAGTATTTATAACTGAGTTCTTCTGGATCTGTCTGTTTCCTTGAATTTGCTTTGGTCCTGGAATAAACATATCTTCCTCAAACAGTATTTGATGTGCTGTGAGGTGGGTAGAAAGTGACAGCCTTGTTACAGACATGTAGAGTGAATGGATCTTCTCACCATAAAGAACAAAGCTGAAGTGATAAGATAAGGAAAGATTTGTGCTTTGGAGCCACTGAATCCATATTCCTTCAGAGATATTTAGATAAGGTTAATTGCTTTCTAGTAAAAGGTTTCAGAGAGATTTATTGCTAAACATATTTTCTAAAAGGTATTTTGAAAAATTGTTTTATGCAATAATAAGTCTTGTACAATACAGCAATTAGAAAAAGTAGAAATAAACAAAGATTTATAGAAGAGAAGAGTGTAATTGCAATTTTTCTTAGAAACGTTTGGAAAGAGAGGGGTACACAGGTTCTTAGTTTAGGTCTACAGATAAATTTGTTTGCCATCGTGATTCTTTATTTTGTCGAGACAGCAAATCCTTTACTGGTTGAGAATGAATCAAGCAGTTATCATGAATTTGCCATATAGGTCTCTTTCCCCAGAAAATTCTTGCTGTTTTAATTTATCAGCAGCTCTAGGGAATATATCCTAGTGATCTAGCTTTGAGATGTGCTCAACCTGGCTGGTGACTGGAAGGTGATTGAAAGTTTTAAGAGTCTTATAAGGATGGAAATCAAACAGCTTTCTTACATGATGTGCCAGTGTCTACAGCAACACTGCAGGGAGAAAGTGACCAGTCTAGAGCAAGAAATGTCTTAGGATCTTCACTGTTATCATCCTAGAATAGCACAAATCCGTGGAAAAGTGTAAAATTCAGGCTGTGATCCAAAATCCATTGAGGTCAATGGAGAGGTTACCAATTGTTTTCAATAACTTTTGAATCAGAGCCTTAAAAGCTGATGTTTTGCTGTCAGAAATGACTTAGGCAGACCATGAAACATAAGTATGTATTTCTCAGAGGAGCTGGAGAACACTGAAACTGATTTATTCCCTGCAGCTATATTGAGGATTATGCCTGATTGGCAAAGCTTTTCAGAAGGTTTAATCTTCAAATTAATTTGATGGTTCTATTCAGCACAGGGTAAACACAGAAGCAAACTGTTCTGCAATATTTATTCACATTTTTAAATGGGTAGTTGTCAACAGTATTTTCTTTCTCTTTGTTTACCTTTCTGATAAATCATTCTAGTGAACAAGTTTGCTAGCTGGAAGGGATTGCTGATACAGCAAACCTTAAATTGGATGCAGTCTTCAGTCTGTTAGTGATGAAGTCCGTGCATGCTGTACTTAAAGGTGCAGCTGCAGTTGGCATGGTTTTGCACAGGCTGGTTTTGTACTGTCAGCTGTGCTGAGTGGTCTATTTATCCAGCAAATCACAACACACAGCGTAGCCATTGCATATTGAGCTGTCTCATATCCTATTAAACATAAGGCTGGCATTGCTTTCTGTAGTGGAGTGGTGACTGTCTGGTATCACTCCCACTTTTGGCAGAGAGCATATGGGGAAATATATAATTTTTAACATCCACAGGTTGCAGGAAATTTATGTCTGACAGAGAAAACACACACTAGCAAGTTTTTAATGCAGCTCCTGGTAGTGGTAGGGAAATTTTGAAGATAGACTGGGTACCTAATTTGTTAATACTTTACTGAACCTAAGTTTCTTTAAAAGTCAAGACCCTGTAACATCTATCTGTTTTTAAAAGAGATCTCCTTTCTCTAAACAATAAAGCCAAGCAATGATAATCTGAAGGATATCACTAGTTGTCTGTTGTGAGAGAAAACAAAGGCTGAGTCTGATTCACATTCTGGATTAAGGTTTTAGAGGTCTGGATTCTTTCTTTTTTCATTGCTTTTCAGACTGACTTTTCTAAGAACCTGTTCAATCTCCACTGCAGTTCTCCACTGTGAAGCAGGAAGAATCTCTGACTTTAGAGATGAATTTGAAGATGACTTTGTTACTACCTGCCATGAAATTATTTGTATTAGAAACAAGAAGATCAAAATAAAGACATTAAAAATCTTACTAGAATGAGGTTTATTTATACTGCAGTGTCATTGTTCACTTTGCAGTTGTTAAGACAAGACAGAAGAGACAATTACTGCACCCAGGTTTGCAGACATTTCTGGAAGTCTAGGTGTAAAAGCCTACAAGATAAGGGGCTAATGTGTATGTCTCAGGCACCAATAGCCACATAGCTGTGGAGGCAACCAAGGACTGTTGGTAATAACAGGCAAGGATTGTTGTAATAACACATTGTGAGAAAGAACAGGATGTGGCTGGAGAAGGGGCCATATGGAGGTAGGGCAGCACTTTTTCCAGGGCAAATGTCCTTGTTCTGGCTCCTGGAGATAAGCACAAACAGTACAGAGCTGCCACAGAAGTGAGGCTGAGAAACTGACATCGAACATAGGGGAGGATCAAAACCACCCAAGACCCCTGAAGCCCTCCCACCCATTTTCAGAAAGCTCTAGAAGAATGGACCATGCATGATAACTGATTTGCATAGAGAGTGAGACACTTATCTGCAGGGTGGGGAAAACTTCGCTACAAAAATGTACCCCCATGACGCCCGAGTCACATATGCCCCAGGACTCTGGACAGCCCATCAGCTGGGTCAATGATGGAACCAGGACTGCTGATCTCTTTTTTCCCCCACTTCTTTCCTTTCTTTCTCTCTCTCCCACTCTTTAATTCATATCTCCCTTTCTCTCTTCTCCTCCACCCTACCCCTTTATCCTAAACTCACTACCATGTGCTTATACCAGGAGATCGGAGACTAACATACCCCTTTTCATGCCAAGCGCGTAATTTATTAATAAAACTTAGTGAACTTTCATGAGCCCTCTGACTTTTGTCATTCCTTTTGACCATGAGCATCTACAGATCTGTTCCCTTCCCCCTAAGGGTGGGACACCACACTAGGGAAGGAGCTTTTACTCCCAGTAGATAGTTAACAGGTGGCTATAGACACAATGGAAACTTCTGGTTTTTGAGATTTGTAATCTGCAATCCTTTATGTTCAGAAAAAAGCTGTTCTGGAAGGTCAGTCCTCCTAGTACACCATGTAGATAAACGGTAGAATAAAGTGGGTTTATTGTACCACACACACACTTTCAGTTTTGAAACATCATCCACTGCGAAGGATGTGATTCTGCATGATCCTTGTGGGTAGCATGACATGCCAGCAAACAGGATATAGCTGAAGGAATTAACTGTCTACAAGTATGTGTCCAGGGTGATTCATCCTACACGTTCATCATACATAATTGCAAACTGATGCAAGTGTTAAGTATGTAGTCTTCAAGACAAGGCACTGTACTTACAAAAGCTGTAAATCAGACAAGTTTGAAGAAAGCATGGGTTAGTCTGATGGTCTTCTTCTCCAAGCAGTAGCAGTATGTCCCCAGCAAGGTACATAAATACTGACCTGGCTCTCTCTTCAAAATACTGCTGGGCACATGAATGCCTGATACAATTTTAGCGGTATTCTTTAATGACACCTTTCCATTTAGAGCACAAAGTGCACTTACCCTGCACCAAGCAAATATCTATACCTGAAATCAAGTATTATGTATCACATATTAGGTATCTAGCAATTTGTATTACCAAATGTATGCAGAAAAGATACTAAAAACTTTCAAGCATACCATTGGAGTCCTGTGAAGTTTTCCTTTTTCCTCCTTTTTTTTTCAACCATTTCCTGTTAGCTGTTGCAGGTTCTTTCTGAGCGTATCAGCAGAGAATGGAGGGAAAAGTGGGAAATTTTCCTTTACCCATAGGCAGGAATTGTAGTTTCCTTTCTTTTCTTAGAAACACTGTTTCCCTCATTTTAAATTATCTACCATAGCTGAATACATTTATGTTCTGCTGATGCAATATATCTGCATTATACATTTTATGTTCATATCAACATTTTTCAGTCCTTTTTGGGGAGTTACATAAACTCCCGAAATCAGAGCTAACACCAGAAGTGACAAAGTATCACTGGTTGTCCAGATGAAATACTCACAAGGTATGTTCTGACTGGCATCTTTAGGGCTTTAAATCTGCTTTACTTTCTCTTGTAGAATTCTTAAAAAGAAAATTTGAAAGGATAGAGACAAATATTCTAATCTTTATTGTTCCAATAAAACCCCCTGATGTTTGTGTAATTGCCAAACATTCAGAATTCATTCTGCTTTCTGTTCTGTGAGCTATTCACAACTCTGTTCATACACAGTTCATGATACTGAATTTATTCATCAATGAACAAAATTTTTTTGGCGATGTGATAGCCTGATATAGTTCAGGAAAAGGACAATTGCGTCTTGCTCTGAAACTGCGAAGTCCTAGAAAACATCCCTGTGTTCAGTATTTTCCCAGAAGCTACTTATGGCAAAAAATGTCTCCTGAGATAAGATGCCTGTCTGAATGCTGTGGTTAGTGTTTCATAAAGGGACTAGGGAGGTGGAAATGCCACTCCTGTGACCTCTGCAAAAATTTTTTTTTAATCATTTATGGAAGGCCTCATTGATACTGAGTGCTGTTGTTCACACACTTCCCACATGTCACAGGCTGAAAGCCAGGCCCCACTGCAGCTGGACCCCCTCCCTTTGCTGAGAACCTCCCTGTAGTTCCAGCTTGGTCACCAACACTCCAGTGAAGATCAGTCACCCTGGTGGGACTATATCCTGTAGAAATCTAGGGGAGCTTTGCCATTTGCTTCAGCTTGGCTTCTGTCATACATCTTTAGTTGCTTTGGATTTGCTACTGACAGGGCTCCCCGTGCCTTTGTTTTTTGCTGTGTTCAGCTTCAGACTGGTGGCTGTGGTCCCATCTCCCACATGGGGAATGTTTGGGCAGCCCCACACAACTCCCACACTCCATATATCCCTGCTGATATACGCTTATTCATGAAGAGAAGAGCAGTAATAAGCTTCCTCACATTTGTTTTCTTGCTCAGCCTGTATTGGAATGTTTTGAGTAACACAGAGCAGAACCAGATGAAAATTAACACACCTGCCAGTCTCCCCATTCCTAGACCAGCAGGAACAGAAAGAGTTCAGTTACTTAAATGCACACAGTGCTTTAGCGTTATATAAACACTAGCAATTCCCATCTTTGTTTCTGAGCAAAGAGGGCTGGACTCCTCAGGTAATCCACCATGTGATGTTTTATGTGTTTTGGATGGCTCTGCGTGATCACGGTAAGAGAGGCAGAGAAAACTCCTTGCTTTCATCACTTCTCTGGCATATTAAACCAACCTTGTCTGAGATTAATTTGAGTCCTGGCTCTGTCTCTTGTATTAACATCCCCAGCAGACCAAGTAACACTTTAATTCAAAAAAGTTCAGGCTAGTGGTTCTGGATGCTTTAATTGGAGCAACTTTCACCGAACGCTGATAGGTCTTGGGGCGGGTGTCTGACTTTTCAACATGCTGGTTGTTGCAGAACCCATTTATTACTCCCAGAACTCCCTCCACATCAACAGAACTGGTTCCTCTGTGTGACTGGAAATACATTGCACCACACAGTGACTACCAGACATGGAATTAAACATCTTGGTTTTCTAGCTACTGTCAGTTGCTTGCTGATAAAGTGTATTTTTAAACACTAACCTTTTCCTACAACTCCTTAACAAGAAAAAGCTGTAAAAATTGTCTTTTTTCCCTTTGTTCCTAAAGATGTGTAGTAGAGAGATTATTATGCCTACAGCAGACTTTCAAACTCTTTGAAGCCACTTTCTTTTTTTGAAAGCCGCTGAGTAGCATTGAGTAAAAACCATTATCCAGAAAAGTTTCTTCTTGGTGGACCTGGCAATCCCTCCTTCCCACAAGGTTTTGTTGTGCTTTGATTATCTCTGTAATCTTGTTTGTGTGTGAGTGCAAAGGTGACAGTGCCTCTGATTTTGACCGTGACTGAATAGTAGCAAATGTCTTTGGGAAAAAAAAGCTTTTGTGAGTTTGGCTCCACCTTTTCTATCCTGAACTAGCTAATGGGTAAATCTAAAGAAGCTTTGAGACTTCTAGGGTTAAAAAAAAGAATTTGTGGATTAAGCTTTAAAATATCAGAGATAAACTAGAGGATGTCTGTTTTCAGGTTATTTCTGCTGTTGAACTACAGTACCATGAATAAGTGCTAGTGACATGCTTGTCTAGAACAACCTGAAATACTACTGGCCAGAAAGCTTACCAGTGATGCTGTTGCAGGGTTGCAGTAAGGACTAAATCAGTTCTTATCCTCAGGCTTATGCCATAGATTCAGTTCATCCTGACTGGGAGAAGGGGAAGGCCCAGTGCCAGCAAGATGTAATCCAAGTGAAGCATACAAAGTCAGTGACATGAGGTAGTGGCACCTAGAAAGATGGCTGAGACTGGAAACAGCAATTTCCTCTTTACACCTCGCATATTAATTGCCAACATGCACTAACTCCAAAGACACATCTAAAGAACATGAATGACATTAGGACGGAGAGTGCTAGTAGCTGACAGTACAGAGAACTCCTTCATGCTCCCTCATCTTTCAAAAGCACAAAAATTCAAGTGACTTTTTAAAGTCTTCTGCTATGCAGAAAATTTTCCCAAAGCAGTTTGATTGCTCTGACTGTTAACCCACATCCAAGATGCACAGAGAAACAAGGTAGTGCAGTGGGATGAATTACATGGGTTTTGTAGCTATCCATCTTCTTCCATCTCACCTGGCCAGCTGTAAATGCATGTTATGACTCAACTTGTGGCAAGAAGCCAGGCAAATATGCACTTGAGGCTTCTCAGATATTAGCTCAGTAAAGTAGGCAAGTCCAGGAGAGTGAAGACTCTTGTAACAAACTTTTGTCCCATTCTCTTCAGCAAAGTGATGATGCGAATCACAGGTGAGGAAGGTGCCTTCACTCTACATGTTATTGTAACCCTGAGACACCTATTTGCAGGTGAGAAGGCTGTGGTGTGTGGCTTAGAAATGTCTATGCAAAAAAAGGGCAAGAAGAAGTAGCTGAAATACAGCAAGGAAAGGAACTGGAGCTTGTCTGCATTTGCTTGCAGGGTGCAATAATACGAGTGCCAAAAATACTGCTGTAAACAGAACTCATTCACTCAGTGCCTCATGCTGTGTTGATGCATGTTTAGGAGCTAGTTTAGTTTCACAGTCACTCAAAAGTCCTCATTGTGTGGGTCATAAAATAATCTAAATCTGCCATCTTGATACCCCTTATCACATATCCTCTGGGAGATATTAAAATGAAAGACCCCTTCCAGGATTGTATGGCTGCTTAATTTGCATAAACCAAATATTAAGTATTCAGATAATGTCAGTATTTCTTTTTCTGTTCCTTGTTTAAACTTTGTATTTGTTGTCTAAGATTATCCAGGCTATCTGCATATTTTCTCTGTACAGAACCATAGACATGAGCTTGAATTTGTCTGCAGCAGGATTTAATTTAAGATTTGGGTATTAAAAGATGAAATGTTTGTCCTTCACAAAGTTCAAAACACAGATGTCATCTTGCCAAATATAGAGAATACATAATCAAAATTTCACAGACTTTATAGCCTACATTGTGCTCATCTGTGAGTTTGTTGTATAAAAAAAATGAGTTTTCCAGCCCTTACACAGTGTTCCATCCTGCCTATGTGAGTGAGCAATGGGTATGTGTGGAACTCTGCCTGGGCGCAAGCAAAAAGCCACCTGAGAGCTTACGGATTAGAGGGCAGACCAATGTGGGTGATACTGTAATAGGTGTCTGCTACAAAGACCACCTGCTCAGGAGGAAGATATAGACAAGGGAGATTGAGGGACATCATCATACAATTGGAAGAAGCTTCACATTCAGAGATCCTGAGACACTAAACTACCCTGATACTTGGTGGTCAGACAACACAGCAGGCCACAAGAAGTCCAAAAGTTTCTGAAGTGTGTCAATAAGGACTTCTTGACACAGGTCATCAAGAAGTCAAAACAGGAAAGATGCTTTGTTGAGACTCGTGTTTATAAACAAGGAAGAACCAGTCAGAGATGCAAAGATCAGGGTAGCCTTGACTGCAGTGACCATGAGATTGCAGAGGGCAGGATCCTGAGAGACAGTAGCAGAGGAAATAACAGAATGACAACCTTGCACTTCTAGAGGGCAGACTGGAACCCCTTTAGAGATCTGCTTGGAAAAATCCCTTGAGAGACAGCCCCGAAGAGAGGAGGAGTCCAGGAGAGCTAGTGGATATTCAAGGGTCATCTCCTCCAAGCTCAAGAATGGTCCATGCCAACAAGCAGAAACCAAGCAAAGAGGGCGGGAGGCCACATAGTTGAGCAAAGAGCTCCCAGCTAGACACAGACATAAAAAGGAGGTGTACAGGAGGTGGAAGGAGGGGCAAGTGGCCCAAGAGGACTATAGAGATGCTGCCTGACTGTAGAAAGATGGGTTCAGAAAAGCCAAAGCTCACCTGGAAGTGAATATGGCAACACATGTGAGCAGCAACATGGAAGGTTTCCACAAGGACATCAACAGCAAAAGAAAGAAAAAAGAAAATGCGGCCCCAGTGTTAAAGTGAGCAGAGTCCTTGGTGAAAAAAGATGTGGAGAAGCCTGGGGTTCTCAGTGCCCTACTCCTCTCTTTCTTTAGAGGTACAACATCCTCAGGCATTCCAGGCTCCTAACACCAGTGGTAAAATCCAGAGTGATATAGGATCACCCTCAGTGGAGGTCACTCAGGATAGGAAACATTTTCAAAGAGTGGACCTTTGTTCATGATGTAATGAAGTAAGTAATCCTAGAAACCACATACAGACAAGAAAATGACTGAAAGTATTTGGCATGGATTTATGGAGAAGAAATCAAGCCTGATCAACATGATGGCATTCTACAATAGGATGACTTTCTTGATGAACATGGAAAGAACAGTGGATACTGTAATTCTGGACTTTGGCAAGATGTCAAATTGTCTACCCCATAACATCCTTGTAGACAAACTGGGGAAGTGTTGGTTAGATAGTTGAATGGTGAGCTTATTTAAAAACTGTCTGAATGGGCAGATCTAAAGAGCTGTGATCAGTAGCACAAAGCCCAGTTGAAGAACAGGTACAAGGGGTGCCCTCCATGGCCATTAGGGGTCCAATCCTGTTTACTATCTTTATTAATGTGAGGAAGATGGGGCAGAGCTCATCCTCAGAATTCATGTCTGCAGATGTTACAAAAATGCGAGGAGAGGCTGATGTACCAGACGGATGTAGTGCCAGTCAGAAGGACCTGACAGGCTGGGGAAATGACCCAACTGAAACATCATAAAGGTCAATAAAAGAAAATGCCAAATTGCACCTGCTGAGGAATAACCCTGTGAAAGAGGGACCAACAGGCTGGAGAGCAGCTCTGTGGAGAAGAAGCTGGGGTTCTGGTGGACCAGAAGCTGACCATGAGCAGGCAGTGTGCCCTTGTAGCAAAGAATGTCAGTGACATCCTGGATTGTATTAGAACGTTGCCAACATGTGGAGGGAGGGGCTCTTTCCTTTCTGCTTAGTCCTGTTCAGGCACATGCGGGTTCTGCACGTAATCCTGGGCCCTTCAGTGAAGGAGAGACGTGGACGTACTGGAGTGAGTGCAGTGAAGGCCACAAAGATGATGGAGGGACTGAAGCATCTGTCATATAAGGAGAGGCTGTGATTGCTGGATGTGTTTAGGCCAGAGAAGACAAGACTCAGGAGGATCTTAATTATGTTAAGTTTGGGATAGTGGATAGAGAATAGAGAATAAAAATAAAGGAGCAAAACTCTTCTTGGTCACATCCAGTGGAGTAGCAAGAGGAAACAGATACAAATGGAGATACATGAAATTTCACTGAAACATGAGAAAACGTTCCACCCCACCCCACTCCCCTCCCCGTGAGTGTGGTCAAACACTGAAACATGTTGCCCAGAGGTGTTGTGGAGTCTCCACCCTTGGAGATACGCAAAGCTTGCTTGACACAGCTCTCAGTAAGCTGCTGTGGCTGACCTGCTCTGACCAGGGGGCTGAACTGGGCAATCTTCAGGAATACCTCCCAGCCTCAACAGTTCTGTGTTTCTATAATCAGGATAACATGTTTATAAGATCTAAAGATCTGAACTCAGTGAAGGTTACTCTTTCATGCCTTGCTTCAAGCAATAAATTGTATGTAATATCTCCTTCCCCTGAGGCTTTCTCTTTGTCTTAGAGAAAGGTGACAATGGCAACATTTTAAGAAACCTAGTGGAGGACAGTGGTTTGGTACAGAGGTCCCAAATTCAGAGGCTTCTAAAGTTCCAGTTCCCAGTGGCTTTGACTAAAATCTTTCAGGCACTCATTTGAGTACTTAATGAAAAGCCATGTAAGCAGCTGCTGCTAATCACATTGGATAAAGTAAAAAATTTAACTCTTGCAGAACCACGCCTGGGCAATATTACTTGAGCCCATAATACAGCTACATGTCACCTTGCAAGCTGGAAATTATTTCTGACCCAGCAAAGATGAAAAACGCCATGTGAGTATAAAGCAATGTTGTGCTATAGCATGTTTCCTGTGGTTTTTTTCAAAAGTGTTATGGATATAACCCCAACAGAATTTCATAGAGGGATGAAATTTTTCTTGTTTTTTAGTAGGAAAGGTCTTCCATTCTCCTTACTTGTAATATTTAACTTCATTTTTTCTAACTCTTAGATTAAAAAGGCCTATTTGATCTCTCTTTGCAGTCTGTGGCCTAGAGGACAACACATTTGTTGGTCAAGGCACACATATAGTCTTCACTTAATTTTGTCTATCAATCTGCTGTGTGGCCTTGGGCAAGTTATTTCATCATCTGATTTGTCTTTGTAAAATGGGGACAGGGATACTAGAATAATTTTAAAAGAGCTTCCAGATGTACTCTATGTAGGATCCAGGGAGTGAGAATCAAACACACTGTGCATTAGTGTCAAAGACACAGCTTCTCTGTACCGGAGAAGATCAAAAACTCTCTGACGCATTAATCAATTCCAGTAGAGATAAGAACACATTAATGTCATTATACAAGGCATTGGAGACATTTACTCAGCACGCTGTGCATAGGAAGATTTACCTAAACTAAAAAAGGTATAGGACAGGATTGGCAAAATTACTAGGAAGAGGGAACATAGATTACTTCAACTTCCTTAGTATAGTAAAACCTTTTTTTTCTTAAGAGATTTTGACATCTTTAGAGAAATACACAAGAAATAAGGAGGAGATCTGAACAAAAAAAAAGAGGGAGAAGAAATCATTTGACCAATGTTGTCATGGGAACAAATGGGTAGTACCCACAGAACTAAATCAGAAATGAAAGGTTTCTCCCTTCCAGACAATTGAGGTTATGTGTGCTTAGGCTAATAGCATAACGAGATCACAGAGAAGCGCCTGGTAGCTTTATAAACAGTATGGCTTGATGAGGTTTCTGGTGGTGCCTGGTGCAGGTCTCAGTCACAGGAGAAAATGTGTTATGGATCTGTACTTTCTGTCCCCCTGCTTCTCCTGTTTGCTATTCCTTCTCAGTCCCCATATCCACACTAGCCTTCTGCCTTCACATGTTGGCAGTACCAACACCAACCTGAGCAAAGGTAGAATGGGGGCATACAGACCCATGCTGTATTTCAGACCACTGTGTGGTAGTGCTTTTTAATAGCCTGATGTAAAAATTACTTGGGCAAGAGAGGAACAGAACTACTTGAATGAAACTTGTAGGCACTGCAATAGCTTGGAATACATGGTGAAAGCTTTTAACTGTAATTAAATCCACTGGAAGTGTAATTTTTAAATGTCTCATTGAGAAGGAAAAACTTTTATATGTATGTTTTGTCAGTGCCAAAGTATTTGCACTAATCCTTATAAAGCAGTCTTGTGTGATGTCTACGATATACTTTCCAAGTTGATAAATAAAAAGCAGATGGATAAATGTAGCTGACACAGATGTGTCTGCTATTTCTTCATAATCTGCCTGCCTTTGAGCAAACCGTAATATAGATGGTGAGATTCTGGATCCTGTCCAATAGTGAAAAACTCTCCTCAAACCTATGGTATGCTTTCAAGCTGAAAACTGGTCTGGGCTCTGAAAAAGCTGCTTTCATGATCTTTGTTAACTCTGTCATTGCTGGCTTTACATTACACGTTAAGGTCTATGACCTGTATGGAAAGAAATACGCATTTCCCTCTCCCTTTACCTCAACTAGCTTGGGCATTGGCTACCATGGCAGTTATGTGAGGCAATGTCTGAGCAGCCTGCTTCATGCAACCCATGTGCTGTGGGACACCCAGGAGCTCACAATTCCATCACTGCCCAGAAAGGAAAAAAATGAGAAGATGAGAGGCTGAAGGCTAATATGAGAGAGGACATCTAGTCCATCCTCCCTACTCCAAGCAGGCTCAGCTCTAGCAAGTTTCTGAGGGCTATATCCAGCAAAGCTTTGCATTCCTTCACTGGTGGAGATTCCACAGACAACAACATCAGGCAGCTCCCTTAGCACTCAGTGCGTCCCATCAGGACCCGTGCATTTGTGTAAGTCCAGCTTCTTAAATGTTTCCTAACCTGACTGTACTCCATCAAGGAGGACAGTGCCCTGGACTTTCCCCTTGGTCTCAGGGACCTGGGAGTCCTGAAGGCTGAGGCAGAGAAGGCGCAGAACAACTTTGCCTTTTCTGATTCCTTGCCATCAGAAGAGCTAGTGGATATCCAAGGGTCATCCCCTCCAAGCTCAAGAATGGTCCATACCAACAAGCAGAAACCAAGCAAAGAGGGCGGGAGGCCACATAGTTGAGCAAAGAGCTCCCAGCTAGACACAGACATAAAAAGGAGGTGTACAGGAGGTGGAAGGAGGGGCAAGTGGCCCAAGAGGACTATAGAGATGCTGCCTGACTGTAGAAAGATGGGTTCAGAAAAGCCAAAGCTCACCTGGAGTTGAATATAGCAGAGGACATGAAGGTAAAAAGGAAAAGTTCCTACAGGGTCATCAGGAGTAAAGGGCATCCCTAGCCCAAATGTGAGTATATGGACTTATTCCTCAAATGAAACTGTCACAGATGTCAGTTTTTCCACTCCATCCAATGGAAAGATAGTTCAGATTGTCAGTAAGTTCTCCATTTTCAGAGCAAGACATATTCTGCTGGACTGTGAATTATGGAAAAATGTAAACGTAGCTTTGGATTTCTGAAATATTTTTGCTGCACAGATTCGTGAATCTGTACCCTGTTACATTGACCTTACTCTATTAATTTGCCATCTCATTATTAACAGTTAATTTGCTGTTTACACTAGATTTATTTGCTATTTATGCTAGTAGCTCTGTTGTGAGGAAGACTTCTATAGTACATCCATGAAAGATGTTATGGAGTGATAGTCTCTTAAATAGAACTAATTCTTCCTCCACTCCCCACTTAATTTTTAACTTACAGTAGCAGTAAAAGAGATTTGCTTGGGTTGATCCGTAACTTTTTGAGAGAAGTAGGGGGTATGACGTGACTGTTTCGTATATAAACCAAGACAGAGGGATATTTTTTCTGTCAATCTGTATTTAATAAGCAAGTTTATCTGGAATAGGAGGAGAGGCCTTCAGAGATCAATGCAGCTTTTACTACCCAGCAAGACTTCAAGAACTATTTTGTTCTTCATTTTTACCAGTTTCCCAGTCTTCTTGCTTTTTTGGCATGTTGTCAGCTCTTGCTATAAAGTACAATCGTGTGCCTGTTCCTACGTAGAAGGTGTCACCTGTGAAGCTTAAAGAAATGCTTTTGTACTACTACGCATATGCACCAAGAGTCCAAATTCTAAACCCTTTTCCAAGCAAGCTCTTTAGCATAGAAAAATTAATCACACTTTCCATTTTTTTAATGGAAAGTCTATTCTATGGACTTGGAGAAAAGTCCATGTACTGATACACCCATTCAACTTGTGCAATAGGTTGACAATTTGAAATATTTTAGCAAAAAAATTTATTTTATTAATAAATGATTGGTTACTAAGTTAAATACCTAGAATTAGTATATTTACTTGTGGATGTAGTCTATCTAGACTTCAGTAAAGCATTTGACATCGTCTCCCACAGCATCTTCCTAGAAATACTGGCTGTTTGTGGATTGGGTGTGTGGACTCTTCAGTGGGTGAAAAACTGGCTGTATTGTGGTGAATGGAGCTAAGTCCGGTTGGTGGTTGGTCACCAGTGGTGTTCCCCAGGGCTCAGTTTTCGGGCTGGTCCTGTTTAACATCTTTATTGACGATTCAGATGTGTGAATCAAGTGCACTCCCAGTAAATTTGCAGACAACACCAAGCTGGGTGGAACTGTTGGTTTGCTTGACAGTAGAAAGGCTCTGCAGAGGGATCTGGACAGCCTTGATCAATGGGCCAAGGACAGTGGTATGAGATTCAACAAGGCCAAGTGCTGGGTCCTACCCTTGGGTCACAGCAACTCCAAGGAGCACTGCAGGCTGGGGAAGGAGTGCCTTGAGAGCTGTTCATCAGAAAGGGACTTGGGGGTGCTGGTTGACAGCTGGCTCAGTATAAACCAGCAGTGCCCAGGTGGCCAAGGCCAATGGTATTCTGGCTTCTATCAGCAATAGTGTGACCAGCAGGACCAGGGCAATGATTATCCCCCTGTACTCAGCACTGCTGGGGATGCCCCTCTAGTACTGTGTTCAGTTTTGGGCCCCTCACTTTAAAAAGGACACTGAGATCCCAGAGCACGTCCAGAGAAGGGCAACAAGGCTCATGAAGGATCTAGAAAACCTGTCTTAGGTGGAATGGCTGAGAGAACTGGTTTTATTTAGTCTGTAGAGAAAAGGAGGCTCAGAGGAGACCTCACAGCTCTCTACAAGTACATGAAAGGAGGTTGTAGTGAGGTGTGGGCCTGTCTCTTCTACAGTGCCTGCAGTGAGAGGACCAGATGAAATGGCCTTAATTTGAGGGGAGATTCAGATCAGATATCAGAAAAATTTTTTTCAGTGTTGGGGTGGTCAGATGTTGGAATAGGTTGTTCAGGAAGGTGGTGGAGTCACATCCCTGAAGATGTTCAGAGGCATCTGGATCTGGTGCTGGGTGATGGTTTAGAGGTGTAGCAGTGAGTGCTGTGTGGACAGTTGTACTGGATTGTCTTGAAGGTCTCTTTCAACCTTGACAATTTTATGATTTAAATAGGTGTTTTAGTGTTTTCATGCAGAAGAAAGTAAGTGGAAGGCAGTGAATAAAGAACAGATGGAAGGTAAGAGTGACCTCTTGGTTAAGTCTTTACTATTCAAGACTGATATGGAAATTAAAAAAAAAAGGTGCTTCCCAGAAAAACTTGTGAAAGAAATGAGTGGCGTGTTTGTCTGTGTTAACTAGTTGCTTGCTGCAGTGTTGAGGCTGAAGCTGTCAGCTACAGGAAATGCTTCAGAACTTTGTTTTACACATAAGATGTCATGGGAATATAATCCAGCCACGACCATGCTGAAGTGTGTCTGTTCTCTCCCTAATTATTGTGCTTTCAGCCAACTCTTTGTATGCATTACAGAATTTATATGGAGATGAGAAATGCATTGAAATAAAAACATAGAACCATTTTTTCAGGACTTCTGGAAATTAAAATTAGCTACAGGCTACAATATACACAGTCAATAAACTGATATTTCTTGGCACTGTCTAAGTTCTATCTGTGTAGAGGTTTAAATCTATGCTGTCTTTCTCTCCAGGACAGAGTTATCCCATGACAAAGCTCTTAGGAATCCCTCATGACTTGGTTTCACAGATCAACAGATTTATCAGCGGTGCCAGAGCTGAGGAAAAGGTGCATTTCATACACACTGTTAACACGTTATTCAGGTTCTTTAAGATCCATCCAGGCTTAGCCTTCTCCTCTGACATACTAACTCCTATAGCCAAGAATGCAACTGAAAACAGCCAGGCAGCTGTAATCACCAACCTAAATTCTTCCCCATAGACTGAGAGGAGCCCTGTCCTTCAGCTTTCCTAACTGGTACTTTCTACACAGCAGTGAGACTCACTATTGTGGAGCATGACAGTTTTCAGTTAAATACTTTCCACCTCTTTCTCTGGGAGGTGGATAACTTAAATGCTTCAATGCAAGTACCCCCATCTATTGACATTTAGTATGACCTAAGTGCTGTACATGTTTCAACAAGAAGAGTTTAGTTCAGGGAAAGCAACAAGCATGATAGAGAAAGCATATGAGAACATCTTTACATTTTGCAATAGAAGAAGTGTAGAATTAGCCCTTCTGTGAATAACAATGTGTGTGTCACTTTCTAGAAGAAATTTCTAGATAGATGTGAAGTTTAATAGCTAATAGTTTTTAGAATCAAGGAGTTCCAATACAGTTTTGGTACAAACTTCTGCATCTGAAGAAGTATCTTATTTCTCTATAAAAGTCAAACAGAAATATTTAAGGAGTTTTAGTACTTATTTGTACTGCATCCAATGTAACCAGCAGACAGAACTGTCTAAGAACTGATAGAGACCTAACAGATAAAGTCCATTTGATGCCAAATGACAATAGTTCCTGGAAACTGGAGATGGACTTAATGGGGTTGGACTCCAGATGGAGTCGAGGATGGGTCTCTTCCAAGTTGAGATATTCTATAATTCTAAATACAAACTAAGGTAAGGAAATTTCATTGTAGAACAATTTTATTCAGGAAACAAAGCACAGTACAGAGATTGTTTTGAAGAGCTACTTTCCTTGTTTTGTGCTTTAAACAACTCTGTGCTTGTTTCTAGATGACTTTGGATTCAAGCCTTTGGAAAGGTTTTCCTAGAACATGGAATTTCCTCTCTGAGTGCATTGGAGCTGAAAGCCAGCAAAGAAGAATTTACATTTTGGCTTTGTGTTCTCCAGATTAATTTTAAAATAGATGACTAAACTGAAAAGGAATGAAAATTTCAGAACTCTTAACTTGAACTTAACATGCAGATAACATGTGGGTTGTTTGAGACTGTTCAATTCACTTTTGCAAAGTCAGGTGTTTTCATCTGGGGATACATCAACTTGAGCAGATGATCTTATTTTTGTCTTGACCAAACCACTTTTGTGAATTATAGATGTTTTTATGGAATGTAATCAAATGAAAATGCTTTGTGGATTAAAATTTTCTTCTCTGCCCACATTACACATCTTGTGTTGTCTTTCATGAGTGCAGAGGATCTTTGCACTTTCAGTAAAAGTCAGCTAGCTGGGTTGTGCAAGACAACTTAGAGTGAGCTTTTCTGCTGTTTTGTCTTTAATTAAAACCTCCAGCATGTAAGCCTTTCAGAGAAGAAAAGTACAGTTATGCCACCTTTAAGAAGAGACAGAGTTATATAGACTAAAGTTGTGTTTCAGGTTTTTCCCATCAAAGCTTCCATCAACAGATAACAAAAAAGGAAAAAAAAGGACATAGTTTATGAAGTCCTAATACTCAAGGTGTTCTTGATCCAAGTAATTGTGCTTGCATTATTTGACATTCATATTTGTGCTCACAATAAAGCATAAGATCCTTTAATCCTTTTGGTACTAATCTTTTCAGACACAGTAAGAAAAAGTTGAAATATTTTCAATTTACAAGAAAAGATAGAGTATATTAAGATACTTCTATAACATTGCTTATCTGATCACAAGCACATACTACATAGCTTCAGATTAGCAGACCATTTTGGAAATTTACCCAGATTTTAACAGAACTTATCCAGTTTGTTGTGTCTATCATTATTCCTCCAACTAATATTCAACATCTTACAGTCCAATTTCATCTGTATTCCACACAGTTCAGGTAGAGCAACACCTGTAATATTTCAGGTTGGGTATCCACACCAAACTGGGATATGCTGATCTTTCCCACTTTTTCTACTAGGCTCAAAGAACTTCAGGACAAAAATACTGGTTTATTTAGGTGTGACTGAACTATTTGAGGTAACAGAACAGTTACACTTTATCA
This sequence comes from Corapipo altera, assembly GCF_003945725.1. Lineage (NCBI taxonomy): Eukaryota > Metazoa > Chordata > Aves > Passeriformes > Pipridae > Corapipo > Corapipo altera. The sequence goes on along the minus strand of NW_020884875.1, from coordinate 14,863,538 downwards.
TTACCAAACATATCTGTGAGGTAAACATTGAAATGAAATGGTGGTGCTTGTGCTAGCAAAATGCTGTTGCAATAACAGTTGCTGCTTGTCTCATCATTCTTGGATGCAGGTACAATAGGCTGTTCAAAAATCCAGAAAGTGATCCTTTTGTTCTCCTTTCACACTTGAGCATTTCCAGAACCCAGCCAAATCCACATCCGACCTGCATGGTGCTTCAACGAGGTTAGGCTGAATGACTTTCAGACATACTCCTGTGTATTAGCTCCTAGAGGAAAACTGTCAGAACACAGTGTTCAGGGATGGAGATTTTCTGTTTGTTGGTTACTTCTTCTTAGAACAGATAGCACGGATTGTTTAGGTTTTCTACTGTGTGAGTATGAAAAGGCTGCCTGCTCTGGCTTTGTGCTATGAAATTGCTCCCTTGAGCAGAACTAGCACACAGCTGCAGTATGCTGGAGATGTGTTTAAGCACGTTCTGCCTCAAAACATGAAGAAAATTATGTTCATTGTGACCATGAAGACATAGACAAAAAGTTTATTGGCTACTCAGGAAGAACCTGAGCACACCATTGTAACAGGAATCAAACAAATGATGACAAATAAGGATTAAAATAAGCCATTCTGTATTATTATCTGTTCCCTGGAGTACTACACAGAAGTGCTGAACTACTGGAGAGTAAAAAACAAAACCAAACCATCTGAGCAGAAAAAGGTATGTTCTGGAAAATGCTCAGACAATCTTTAAAAAGGAATGGTTTGGACTACAGAGAAAGAAGAAATATGTGATAATTGTGAAATGTGAAGAAATGGAGACAAATGACTTTCTGACCAGTACTAATGCAAACAAAGATCATGCAAATTAAGGCTGCAGATTAGAGTGCCTTGATTTATACAGTGTAATACTGGGACTCAGAAGAAGTGAGTAATAAGTCCTATCAACTTCATTTTAGAAGAAAAATCATCAGTAGTAGGAAAAGAGTGACGTTTTCTTTAGATCAAGTAACATACATTAATCAAGTGTGGAGAGTAAACTACAAGTCAGTTCTAAAACGGCTTTTTTTTGCAGAGTCCATGAGGCCAAATTTTTGTTACTTGGCAGTAGTGTGTCACCTTGGAAAAGGCAGAAGAGAGCCTCCAATGTCCTATTCGGTGTAGCCTTACTTTAGGCGACCACACACATTATTGACTTGATAGATACCTTGTGGCTGCCATCGCTAAGCAATGGAGTATTTCCGAGATGTCTTAGTGATGCCCCTGTGTCAGCAAAGCCTATGTGCTGCAATTTCTCCTAAAGCTATCAGAAAGAGCTTAGTCATAATTTATTGTTTTACATATCCTGGAATATTTTCCTTTCCTATTGAATCTCCATGTTTCTACAGAGTCTGTTGTACATTAACCTTTCTGGAGGTAGTGACAAAGTTACTATACATTCAGTCTATGTTATCATAGCTTGCAAAATGAATGGATGATTAAAGTTTAGTAGCAAACTCACGCAAGACTGTACTCTCTTCTCCATCCTTGAGATCTCACCATCTGTGATTGGATAGAGCTGGACATTTATGGAAGACCTTTCGCATGGATAAATCCCAGTCAAATTTTCCAGCAGAACGATCCCTGAAATAATTTTGTCAATGTAATAAGAGGGTTATCATAGAATCATAGAATCATAGAATCATAGAATCAGATGGATTGGAAAGGACCTCTGAGATCATCAAGTTCAACCCTTGATCCACTACCACCACAGTTGCTAGACCATGGCACTAAGTGACACGTCCAGCCTTATCTTAAAAACCTCCAGGGACGGAGAATCCACTACTACCCTGGGCAGCCCATTCCAATGGCTGATTACCCTCTCTGTAAAGAATTTCTTTCTAATGTCTAACCTAAACCTCCCCTGGTGCAGCTTAAGGCCATGCCCTCTTGTCCTACTGCTGGTTGCCTGGGAGAAGAGACCAACCCCCACCTGCCTACAACCTCCTCTCAGGTAGTTGTAGAGAGCGATAAGGTCTCCCCTGAGCCTCCTCTTCTCAAGGCTAAACAACCCCAGCACCCTCAGCCTCTCCTCATAGGACTTGTGTTCAAGTCCCTTCACCAGCCTTGTTGCTCTCCTCTGGACCCGCTCCAGCACCTCAACATCTTTCCTGAACTGAGGGGCCCAGAACTGGACACAGTACTCGAGGTGTGGCCTCACCAGCGCTGAGTACAGGGGCAGAATCACTTCCCTGGTCCTGCTGGCCACACTGTTCCTGATACAGGCCAAGATGCCATTGGCCTTCTTGGCCACCTGGGCACACTGCTGGCTCATGTTCAGCTTCTTGGCAATCCAAACTCCCAGGTCCCTCTCTGTCTGGCTGCTCTACAGCCACTCTGTCCCCAGCCTGTAGCGCTGCCTGGGGGTGTTGTGGCCAAAGTGCAGGATCCGGCACTTGGCCTTGCTGAACCTCATCCTATTGGAACCAGCCCAGCTCTCCAGCCTATCCAGGTCCTGAACATCCTTCTTTCAGCTTTTTGTGCAGAAATCAGGGACCTGGGACTTTTTCTAGGGCCCCCTTACTATTTTGAAATATGACATTAACTTGCAGAGGTATTTAATAGTTAAAGATACTTAAGCCAGTTTAATTTAATATTAATCCATAATACTTGTGATATTGTCCTGGGTTGACCTGGGCCGGATTCTAGGCACCCACTAAAGTTGCTCTGAGCTGGGAGAGGTCACACAGGCAAAACAGACTCAACGTGGGGTTAATACTAAAATTTATTACTAACAGGATAAGATCTAAAGAGTGAGAAATAAAACAGTCTTAAATACACATTCCACCCACCTCTCATTCCTCCCATGTTCTCCCTCCTCCCTCTGTAACAGTGCAGGAGGACAAGTCCACACCTCGGGCAACAGGTCTTCCAAATCTGCTGTCTTGTAGGTCACTCTTCCACGGGCTGCAGGGGGACAGCCTGCTCCACCATGGTCCTCACCATGGGATACAGGGGGGGCCACAGCTCTGAGTCCTTCCCCTACTCCGTGGGGTCCCTCCCATGGGTAACAGTCCTTGATGGACCTCTCCAACGCAGGTCTATCCCTCAGGCAGTAGTTCTTTCATATCTACTGTCCCGAGGGTCATTTCTCCATGAAGTGCATCCCAATGGTCCTTCATAGGATGCAGTCCTTCACAGGGTGAGCTGTACTGATGTGGATCCCCCACAGGACCATGAGTCCTACCTGGGAATAACCTGCTCCAGTGTGAATTTTCCTCTCCACAGGCCACAAGTCTCTTGAAGGACTCCGCTCCATCCTGGGTCTTCCACTTGGGTAACAGCCTTCTTCCATGCATCCGTCTGCTCCAGCATGGGCTTGGCTGCACTGTGGTGGGCTGCCCCAGCCCAGGCCCTGGTTCGACTTGGCTGGGGGGGAAGGGAGGGCAGTGCCCGCCAGCAGAGGCCACTCTGTGGCCCTGGCCTAGCCTGTGAGGCACTCCCCCCACCTCGCAGTTTACCTTGGGGGCTTTGGTGCTGTCGATGCTGTTCGGCTCCTTGGGCAGGATGGGCTCCAGCATGGGTTGCTCCCAGGGCAGGCCCAGGGACTGCAAGGCTGCTCTTCATGGGGCCGCACACCCCGGCACTGGCCCTGGCCCTGGCCCCAACCGCCCCTTTGCAGGGACTGCCACTCAGCTTGGCCGGTACTGCCGAGAGCAGCACAGGTTGCTTGGCTGGGACGTCACTGCCTGCTCTGGGCTAGGTGCCGAGAGGCCCGGGGCAGGCTGGTGCCATCACCCTCCTTCCCCCAGGGCAGGGGAGGTGGCAGGGCCGCCCGGGAGCTTCGATCAGCTCTCCCCTGGCTGGAAAATACTTCTGTGCAACAAACTTGTTCTTAAATATGTTATCACAGAGGCACAATTATTGGCTTTCACTTGGCCAGCAGGGGGAAGTCCCTCCTGTAGCCAGCTATCATTGGCTTCACTGGGGGAGGAAACTTCTAGCAGCTTCTAACCGGAGCCACTCTATGCAGCTCCCCCGCTACCAAAAACCCAGCCGCCTCAACCCATGACAGATATTTCAGTTTTGTCCCATGGAAAAGCCCAGTCTTGACATTTTGAACAAAGTTATAGTGATATTCACAATAAAACGATCTATATAGATCGTTTTTCTGCTCCATGAAAAAATCCTGAGAATAAAGCATTAGACTAGCATGGGAAAAATATATTCTAAGGAAATTCTTAGGAAAAAGCAGCATGTCCACCTTTAAAAAACTATTTTGTTTGTTCTTAGCACTGCCAGTCAAACTTGTCTATTAGTATGTGTCTAAGTCTGTTTTTCAAGATGTCTTTAACTCTCCAGGAAGAATTTATAATCTCTAAACAGGGCCATAGGTCTTGGTCTTATTACTGAAAGATGGGTGTCCTCAGGAGGCATTCAGAAGATCTGAATATATGCTTGGAGTAGTAAACCATGGAATCGAAGGTTAACAACATGCACAGAAACTGCTGTACATTTTTGATAATTTACACCTGATGAATTCAACAGGGATTATATCACTTGAAACATTTGATATCAGAGACTGGTAGCAGAAACCGTATTTCTATGCCACATCTAAGAAGCATCAGACCAGTGGCTTTACAAGTAATTAAAACATATTTCCTTTAAGTATTATTGAGAAGCAAAGCCACCAAAACCAGAAGGGTCACCTAAAGGACTTAGGAGACCTCTCCAAAGGCACTGTGGTTGTTTGCACACACCTTGACAGGTTCAGCCACTACAGCAGCTTCTGTTGTGTACTGACCTTTTAACTGTGCTTCTCTGCACTCTTTAATACCCCCACTACTTCAGTGAACAAGAGTATGATCTTAGACAGCTTTATAGGAAATGCTGGTGCTTATTTCACTGGCACAGATGCTTAACATGGACTGAGTGCTTTCTGTCAGAAATAGAGAAAACATGGTATGTTCGTCCTCTCTGTGTATGAACTCTAAATATTTGTCTGATAGTATGTGTGAGATTTTTATTGTAGGTTACTCTCTGCTAAAGATAGAGTTATTGCCATAGTTTTCAGCCACAGAGATCAAGTTTAGTCATTCTGCTATAACTTCGTTAACTTCAGTGAACATTTCATGCATATTTTCCAACATTTCCCATACAACACTGTGGTCTAAGCATCCGTTTAAGTCAGATGTACAGTGTTTGTTCTTCATTTATTATCGTTACTATCGTTTACTTAATAACTAGTCATAGATAGAGTACTGCCTTAATAACTAGTCATAGGTAGAGTACTGTCTTAATAACTAGTCATAGATAGAGTACTGTCTTATTTTATCATTATTTTTGATAATTACAAGGAAAAGTGGAAAACCTGACTATGATCAGTGAGTCCCTTCTGTGAGAAGGACAAATTGTCTTCCATGTTGATGATCATCATTAAAAGAAATAATTCACTCCTGCCTAGAGTGAGTAGCTGAATAAACCAGCAGAATAAAATAGCATCAGAAGAACAGTTCCTTCTCGTCTAATTTTACCAGATTTTGCTCCACACAGGAGGCACAATTTTGTTGACCTGAACGTTTTGCATTGTATTCCCAGCCAGAGGTTCATGAAGTGAAAAACTAAAAAAGTTTAGCATCTGCTACCTGTATACATCAATATGTGTATTCATGTATTTAAGCAAGGGAATTTATAACTCACTAACAAGTAACCACTTAAATTATAACAAAGATTTAATCCTACAAAGGGGGCAAAGGGAAGAAGAGACATATGGGAGGACTCCTGGTAGGATAAGGAATTCAAAGGTCTTGATTCACTAGTTCGTATACTGTGTTGTAGAGAAAGTCTGCTGTCAAGTTTTGGTTAAAACAACCTCCCAGAGTGTCCTGTTGCTAATGTTTAAGCATGTTTAAGTCAAAGCTCTGAGATTCATATTAGGTGACCAAGGAGATATAGACAGTAGAAAGGAAGGACAGCATTGTGCAGCCATGGGACTGGGATGCGAGACTGTTGGACCCCCTTCCTGGATCTCACCCAGATGCACTGGGAGCCTCCTGCAGAGCAGATGGGATTAGACTGCACCTCCACCAGTTGCTTAGTTTAGCTTGTCATTGCTGAGTGTTCTGTGTATGGTTTTCAATAATCAGTAAGAAGAAAAAAGCAAGGAATAAACAGAGGTTTGGTCTCAGTAAGCAAATGTAGAAGACTAGAAGTTAAGGAGCTAATGTGTATGTCTCAAGTGATAGCCAGATAGCTATGGAGGCAACCAAGGATTGTTGGTAACAACAACCAATGATTATTGGTAGTAACAGACTGTGAGAAAGAACAGGACGTGGCTGGAGAAGGGGCCATGTGGATGTAGGGCAGCACTTTTCTGGGACAAACGTCCTTGTTCTGGCTCCTGGAGATAAGCACAAACAGCACAGTGCAAGTGCAGGAATGAAGCCAAGAAGTGAGGATGGACTGTAGGGAAGAACCAAGATCACCCAAGACCCCTGAAGCCCTCCCACCCATTTTCAGAAAGCTCTAGAAGGGTTGACTGTGCATGGTAACTGATTTGCATAGAAAGTAAGAAACTTATCTGCAGGGTGGGGAAAACTTAGATATGAAAAGATACCCACACGAGGCACTCTCTTTCTCCCTTTCTCCCTTTTTCTCTTTCTCGCTCTCTCCCTTTCTCTCCTTCTCTCTTTCTCTCCTTCTTTCTCTCTCTCTCTCTTTCTCTCTCCTCTTCTTTAATTCATTGTTTCCTTTCTCTCTTCTCTTCCATGTTACCCCTTTATCCTAAACCCACTGTCCTGTGCTTATACAGAAGGTCAGGAACCAGCATACCTCTTTCCATGCCAAGTGTGTAATTTATTAATAAAACTTTGTAAGCTTTTGTGGATCCTCTGACTTTTGTCATTCCTTTCAACCACGAGCATCTACAAATCTTGCATATTCCTCCCCCTTAAGGGTGGGATGTCACAGCCAGCTACCAGAAGGGAATGTATATTAGCAAGCAGTCACAAAGATTATGCCCTTGAAGGTCATCTGGAGAGTACTACCTCCTATGATGCTGCCTTGAAATCAGGCAGCCACGGGTCTTGCCTCTGAAACAAGCAGCCTAATTAGGGGGGTTGACGCTAAGGCATCAAGTATAAAGGTTTTGGCAAGAACAGAGTGGACTTCTATGTACCAATATAGAGTTATGAAGCAATGTTTAAAAACCACATGACATAGACAAGCAGCTCGGGACATTTGTGTTTGTCAGGAGTTTTCAATAAAGCTGTTTTTCACCAAACACTGTCAGAATTGGCTGAGGCCCTGAACTAGTCTAAGTCTATCCCTGTTTCATTTTTTAAGTAGACTGAGACAACTTTCTCTATTTCATGATGCAACTAGCAGATAGATTTTTTGAACAAAAATAATTGAGTTGTAGGGTAACATTTCTGACTCAGTCATTATTTCCATCTAGTTCAGCAAATTCTCAAGCTGAATCTGTTTAATTTGAACTCTTCCCTATTTCTGGGGGAAAAAACCCGACACATGCAGAAACAAACAAACAAACAACGAAACAAACCCCAAATTCACAATTACCTCATAGTCAACACCTCTCTTAGAAGGGAGGAATTTGCCTGGCAAACTCCACCTGTTCACTTTCTACCGACTTAATCTCCAAATAGGTAACAATTACAGCCTTAAGAAATAGAATGGAAGTGAGAAGGCATATCCCTTGGCTGGTAAGCCAACCAGCTGTCCTAAGTACTATCGCTAAACTGATTTTCATCTGGATATAGACTACAGCTATGTAGTATAGAGCAAATCCCTCCCTGGCATCAAGGTTCATCCCTTCAGATGCTTCTGTGAAGGCTTCAGTAGGCTTGTGTGGAAGAGAAGAACTTGGGCATTGCCTCTGTCCTTACTAAGTGGTCCTGATGAGTGATTGTTTTTCTGCTTCCCTTATATCCCCTCTTCCACGTGAATATGTGATCCTAAGCAGGCCAAAAAAACATGAAATGCTTGCAAGATTTCAGTAGAACAGCAACACAACAACCAGTTATTGACTATACCAATTCCTCCAACATTACATTTTATTTATAATAGGGAAGAGAAAGCAAACAGAGGGAGAGATCAGCAGGACAATGGAAGATTTCAGCTTCCAGCAGTATGTCATGTTTAATTTCCAAGCATCTGTCAACTATATTGAGAAAAACCAATTGCCTCTTTTTTTTCCCCGGTCTTGCATCATCTGTCCTTTGTTAGTGCTTTTTCAAACTTTATGAACTCAATGGGTTGTTAGCATGCATTAGTGTGTCAGTGTGACTTGTTCAACAAAACATCCTAGTCATCCAAGATCTAAATAGTTTCCTGGGAATTCAGGCACTGTGTTAACATACAAGATGCTTTTCTTTGTATCATTATCAGAAGATGGGGCCCCTCTAACAAAGGAAAAAAAAATCCCTATATTTAGAACAAGCAACATTCAAGTTGCTGCTGACATCAATGAGCCAGAGAGGTTCTTGTTCTATGAGCATTCTGAAATTGAATTTTCATTTGCAAATTAAAGATTAGCACAGGTGCCACATACTTTAACTTCATGTGTAGTCCTCAAATCTATGAGGTGGATATAACAAATCAAATTGAGAATAAGTTCCAAGACTGACTGAATTCTTCTGGATTTGCCCACAGGTATTTTTCCACAATCCTTAAGGTTTTAGGTGACTGTAGTATTTCCTTTGTCCAAAACATGGCACAGGCTAAGCTGAACACATCACAATAAGCAAGACTGAGCTGCCTTTTGCCTCAACTGTATGACACCCTGAACATTCAGGCTTCACTACTTATTGGACACACGACCACTATATTCTAAGGGGAAACACTAACTTCAAACATTACTCTGAAATAAGTAGGCTTTGATGAGTAGATTTTAATGAAGCTTCTTCTTTGAGATAGTAATTGCCCTCAAATATTTAGCAAAACACAAGGTTACTGAAGGTGTTTAAAAGGATTTGTACCAATTTAAGCCAGAGGTGAACCAGAAAATCAATGTGAAGCAGATTTCACCTCTTCTGCCCAAGGCATGAAGATTAGTCAACTGCAAGGGGCACTGTTCTTGAAGGAGAGCTAATTGCTTGGTGTTGAAAGGATTTCTCTATCCTTTTTTTTTTTTTTCAGGGAGAATCCATTCCAATCTGTGAGTTCCAGTCCATGAAGATGGGACAGTTGTCTCTTGATCCTTGCTGGAAGCAAAGGAATGCTAAGCTTATCCATGCTTTAGCAGCCTGTGCCAAGAGCTGGAAATTCCTTGGCTGTATAAGTCATCTGCACAAAGACAAATCGGTACACAACACAGCTGCATCAACTTGGCAGGCTGTGTTTTTCCTTTCTCCTTTACTCATAATGCAGATAAAATTGTTCTCAGGCATGTATCTGGCAAACTTTTGCCAAACACATGCACACTCACTAGTATCAACTCAGCTTCCAGGAGTAAAACTGCCAGTAAGGTTGGGACATCTCTATTTGTAACAAGACACATGTCAAACTACACACAAAACCAGTAGCACCCTAAAACCACGTGCTTATGTCAGTGATAAATTTGATGCTGAAGTCTGAGTGGATGTTTCTAAGTGCCTAACTCAGAACTTACCTTTAGCCTTTATTATAAAGACAAAAAAGGTGACAGAAAAGCATATATTTTGCATACAAAGTAAATACACACCTGATGTTTGTTGAAGTAATTGTAAAATTGTAATTTACACATCTTGCTTCCTGCTAACTTCATGAGATGCAAGAACAGCAGATCAGACTCATTATAACTTAGTTGCATTTTCACCTTATTTACTTTAAAACAAATCCTGGTGCTTAGAGTGATGAGATAGACTAAACTGAGATCAATCCCTGAAAAAAATAGTCCTCTTCAATTCCAAAGGACAACTACTCCATGGTTGTGGAGCAAAGGCAGTTTGCTGTGGGAAGCTGAACTATACTTTGAATCGTAGAATCATAGAATTATAGAATCAGCTGGGTTGGAAGGGACCTCCGAGATCATCAGGTCCAACCCTTGATCCACCACCACTGTGGTTACTAGATCATGGCACTGAGTGCCACATCCAGTCTCATCTTAAAAACCTCCAGGGACAGAGAATCCACTGCTTCCTGGGCAGCCCATTCCAATCTCTGATTACCCTCTTTGTAAAGAAATTCTTTCCAATATCTAACCTAAACCTCCCCTGGCACAACTTGAGACCATGCCCTCTTGTCTTGCTGCTGGTTGCCTGGGAAAAGAGACCAACTCCCACCTGGCTACAACCTCCTTTCAGGTAGTTGTAGAGAGTGATGAGGTCTCCCTTGAGCCTCCTCTTCTCAAGGCTAAACAACCCCAGCTCCCTCAGCCTCTCCTCATAGGACTTGTGCTTGAGTCCCTTCACCAGCCTTGTTGCCCTCCTCTGGACCTGCTCCATCACCTCAACATCCTTCCTGAACTGAGGGGCCCAGAACTGGACACAGTACTCGAGGTGTGGCCTCACCAGCGCTGAGTACAGGGGTAGAATCACTTCCTTGGACCTACTGTGCTGAGTTGCTGTCCTAGGGGCAATAGAATCCCTCTAGCATGCTGCTGAGGTATTTAACCATGTTTCACTTCAGTGTTACAGTTGTAGGTGAAACACTTCAGACAAGCCAGTGTCAATTACAGGGCACTGTGATAGGGCCCCTTTGAATGACAACCTCTTCAGTCCATCTTAGAGGGTTGTGACAGAGCTCCTTCTTTGCAAACTCTCTATGGGAACCAGTTGTTCATTCCAGCAACAGGTATCATGTCCCCATCCTCCAGTAGTGTTGGTAGCTTCATGCCTTGTTCCAGACTGCTGCAACAGTAATAGTAATCATTAATAGTAATAAAGTAGAATGAAATGATGTCTTCTGTAAGAAGATTAAGCCATAGGAAAAAAAATGTGAATTTAAGCAGATATAATACTTAGAAGGAAACCGATAAATAGGCATCCAGTTCTCTCTGTGCAATAACTCAGTGAAATGGATTTATTGCACGGCAGGCTTGCTATTTGTTTTCCCTCTCTTCTCAGCATGGGGGATTTTAAGTTAAACAGTTTTATGCATACCCGAATTCACTTGTGTATCCCAAACTGGCTGCTTGCCAAATTTGTTGGCATTTCAGGTTCATAACATCTTAATCTAGAGTCATTACAGTAACTAGAAGGGAGTCTGAATGTAGAAATAGGCACTTTCCTGGAGAGTTGTCTTTGAGATTTTGATGTAGAAGGACATCCATTTTAATTGAAAGCTTATTGGAATGGCAATATGGATACAAGTGCTAACCTTGTTTACATAAGCCATTAAAAATGCACAGGAGTGTTTGGTGTTTTCCCTCAACCTTAGACCGACACCAACCGAGCAAGCATCAATTTCTAGATTATTTGCCAAGGATGTTCATGATATTATATATTGTTTTCCTGAAAACTTAGCTCATTTTCTAGCTAGCAGTGAGACTAAGATTCATAGACAAAGCATTTCACTGTACATGTGTTAAGATCTCACAAGAAATTTTGTCAAGTTAGAGTAGAAGGAATCATCTGTTTGATACTGTAAGAAAGGTCCAAGAACAAAGGCTCTCATTTCCTGAGGCTTTCCTGAGTCTAGTTTCTTAACCTGGAGATTATGTATTTTTGGCCTGGAAACACACTTATATGCATGTTTATTTAACATTTTGTTAAATAGAAATTAATTATGGAATAGGAAAACCTTGTGAGTTAATCCATGACCTCAGTGAACTTGTTCCAACAGATATGACAGAGCTGTTAATGTTTATACAGACTGACGTGATTTTCCATACTCAGCCCTGTCTCTCCAGGCTCACATGGATGTACAATCCAACACTAATTATTCAACTCCCTTTGCTTTTGGTTTCAAGCCAAAACGAAGCATCTTGAGGAATCCTGCATCTTCTTAGCAAGTGTTCTTAACTTTAGTGTTCCGAGGGGAGATAACTGATGAACAGTCCTTCAGTCAGCTCAGCATAAACCAGTTCAGTGAGAATAGTGGCAGGCTGCAGACAAGAAACAGAGGAGGTATGCACAGCAAAAAGGTAGATGTGAGGTTGATGTGATATAAACCTACTCTGATTTCTGTCTGAAACAGCAAGTTTGATACAGTGGCAGCAAGGGGTGCATATCCAGCATTTATGTCATAACACTGTTTCCCCAAATGACGGGCAACTGTCTTATGAACTGGCAAGAGTAAAGACAGCAGAAGAGCAGAAAAGCTGCAGAAGGCAAATTTATTAGTTGCAGTAAAAAGGAAGGACAACCAGAATCTGTGTTTGGTTTTGTTTCAGCTTTATCAGGCTTGTACTGTATCCATTTGCATCAGGTCTTTGTGTCCTTCCAGTTCGGCATTTCAAACTGAGGCTTTGCTTCAGAAGAAAGCGGGTCAGATAGAGAAAAATCTCAAACTGTATAAAATCAAGTGCAGTGTCTCTATTTCTGATGAAGCATTAACCAAATAATGCTTCCAAGGGAGCACTAAAGGCCAAATAGCTTCCAGCTTGTAGATCAGTTAAGTACTAAAGAAAGAGCAACAGAAATAATGGAATTTCTGTGGGGATGAAAACAATAAGGTGGTTATGGGCCTTTCAGAAATACAGGCATGAAAGACAGAGGAAAGACATGAGGGAGCTACAGTGCAATTAATGTTTTATAAACGGCCTTTCTCCCCATCCCCACTGCCTGACCTTCAGCTGTACCCACCACAGATCTCTTCACTGCCACTGGACAAAATGCTGGACAGAGGCCAAGGTGGACACATTTCTTGTTTTGTTACAGAGGATAAATGCCAGCTTAAGTGCTTTGCAAGCCAAGAAGAGAACAGCTGCCTGTAGAAGGACAAGACAAGAGGAGATTGTCTGGGCCATGAGTTTTGCTTTGTACCCATAGGCAATAGACCACAAAGCAGCAAAATGTGGCAGTGGGGTGGGATTCCCATGGGGCACCCAGAGGGCAGCTCTGCTCTTAGCAGCCTTTCTTCGCATGTTCAGCATAAAGGACATGCCTGGAAAGAAGGAAACCAGACAGCAGACCTCTTCACCTGGCTTCTGCAGAAACCCTGCTGCCCACAGCTGCTCATCTCAGAGGAGCAGCTCACAGCCCAGGGCTCACAGCCCCCCCGCCTCGGGGAGCACATCACTGCTCACAATGCCTGCACTGGGCATCCCTTCTAGCTGTAGATGATTAAAGTCCTGATCCAAACTGCAGCATCACCCAAGTTGCTTTCAAACAGCTCCTACGCAGACTTCTGACTCTTTCTCCTATGGCTAATGGCAGGGCATTCAGCACCCAAAAAATGGTTGAAGTCTTCTGCTTGGGAAAACCAGGCAACTCCTTGGGCTCTGTAGATCGGCACTGCCGAAGGCTTCATGTACCCCACTGTATTTTCCCTCACCTTGCTTGTCTTCCAGAGACTTATAATCACTCCACAGCTTCCTCCTGTTGCTCCTGCCAATGCTCTCTAGCAGCATCTAGAGCCTCTAGCCGTTTACAGGTGCTCTTTACACCTCTCAGTAATTAATTTAATACTGGTGGGCACCCCTTCAGAGGTTCATATCCCCCATCAAACCTGCCCAGGCAGGGATAGTGCAGGAGAGATTCACTCCTCCCCTGGTGACCACAGTCCCCCTGAATTCTGGACCCAGAATCAGATGTATGCATGGCCAGCAGGGCAAGAAGGATAATTTTGAAAGACCAGCTGCTAGAAGAAGGAACAGTGACTGGTTGAAACAACCATGAAAGAGTAAATCTTGAAAACATCCCAGAAATTCACCCTCTGGGATAAAATGGTACAATAAGATTTTGAGGTCTGTCATGAGGTTTTAAAGTCAACTAATGAGATGTTTCCATACCTCTACAGTAGTGCTCAGGGCTCAGATCACAAAAACAGCCCTTTTTACCAGGTTATGATTCACATGAGATATTACAGGAGATGGTTACAGATGGGTTCTCCTCTTGTCCTTGCTTTATATTCAGGTAACTTCATCTGCTTCCCGGTCAGGGAAACTCCCCCGGGCAGATGGAGCTCATCAGCCCTGTAAGGCCATCCATCTAAGAGAAGGTCACTCTAAACAAACCTACGTCCTGAGGACCTCACTGCCACTGTCCAAGCTCGCTCGGCCCCGGCAGATGAACCTTAGGATTAAAGGGTGGGCTCAGCTCAGCGCACACTGTGTCTCACCTAAAAAATCCACTGCGCAGGCTCGAAGGGTAAAGACCTTTCCCAAATCTTCGTTCGCGAAGACTGGCCATACAATCATCTGCTTCCTAATAAGTACTCTCAAAATGTTTCTGTGTGAAGCACAAAAGGATTTTGTCTCTTGGTTCTAAAATCAGCTGAATTTCAGTTAACAAAATTGTTGTTGAAAAACAAATACGAAAAGATTACACTAATGACTTTGGGGATTTATGGTTTTATTAATGTGATATACTCATCTGAATTGACTTTTGTTGATCAGAAGTAGGGGAATTTTTCTTTCTTTATGAGATGACATAAAGTAGATAGACTTGGCTCTTTCCTTCTTCCTTGTTTTTATGTATAATTTGATTTGGTCCACATGATGTGTCTTTCTGATGTAGGAAGCAGGAACTGAAAACACATTTCCCTATTTGTTACATCAGAAGATATGTTACTGAGAACGCAGCTGCGCTGGGCCGGGCACGTCTCAAGGATGAAGGACCACCGCCTCCCTAAGATCCTGCTCTATGGTGAACTTGCCACTGGCTGCCGCATGAGAGGAGCCCCGAAGAAAAGATACAAGGACTCCCTGAAACAACATCTCAGCCTTGGCCATATTGATCAACATAACTGGTCTACTCTGGCCTCATATCGGGAGGCCTGGAGACACACCATCTATAACGCAGCTGTCTCCTTCGAGAACACACGCAGGATCACTCTCGAGGAAAAAAGGCAACGCAGAAAGAACCGTGCCTTGCAGAATACACCATCTAAGGAGTCTTTCTGCTGTGCCTTTTGCAATCGGATATGTCTGTCATGTGTTGGCCTCATAAGCCACCAGCGTGCCTGTAGCAAATGTTGATAGTGCCTTCCCAAATCTTCGTTCACGAAGCCTAGCCATGATGACATCAGAAGATATTTATTAGTATAAGGCTGTTTCATGGCATTTTGCCAGCCTTCCCCTACACGAATAGGTGAATGATCGTTACAATAATATTAGCAGACTCAGCTTATTTCTCATGTCCTTAGATTTTACTTTCAAATGCAATATAGATAAATTCATGAAAGTATCTTCCCTACATATGCATTGTCTACATACATGTGTGAAGTTCTCTGCAAAGCCACCACTAGGGGAGAAAAGTGGGGCCAGAGAAGGCATGAATTTAATTGGCACCTAAATTACTAAAATCTCATAGCCTAAAGGATACAAATGACATCATCAGGAAAAACTCACCTGAAGTTAAGATCAAAATATTTGTATCTGGAGAGTTCTCTTCAATTCCATTATGGCAAACAAAGGGTAAATTAGTGGGATGAAGAAAAACACAATTATTTCTATACTGCGTGCTGACACAGTGGCTGGAGATAGGGAATTGTGCTGGGAGGTGTAGTCTGCTACTTTTACTGTAAAACTGTGGGAGACATTTTCTTTTTAATTGCTTAACTTGCCATATTGATGGTTGTTTACTTGATAGTAGAGTAGTTTTGGCAAACAGCTGTAACTTGCACAAGAAAATTAGTGTGTATAGATGGTAAACAAATTATGATTAGTTAGAATATTAAAAGTATGTATATACATACTCTTTGCAAAATTTACTTATACGTTTCTATACATGCATATATTTTTGTTATGATATACACACATAAACCTTTACCTGGACTGGGTTTAATTTTTCATTTGGAAAGTTTGCAGGTTTTTTTGTTTGTTTGTTTTTTGTATCCCTGCTCTCTTCCTGTCCTGCCCAGAGAAAAATCAGTTATACACTCAAATAGCATATCAGGTACTATTAGACTTGGAATATCATCCATTAGTTAAGTGAGATGAAGTAATTCACTTACATGCTTAATTTTAAATGAACTGAAAATGTCTCTTCATCAATTCAGTGACTGATGACACAAAACTGACCAATGTTGTGCTGGGCTACAGCTCAGGTGAAGTGTAGAAGAAAGCTGGTTGGGTTATACTGGAGCCAGAGCAGACAAGAGAGCCTTGTGGGCACATCTTATTCTCTCAATATCTTCTTCCAATGAGCCCTCTTCTCTTGAGTGGGTGAGCACCAGCTGAGAGGCTGGGAGTCTGGAGAAGAGATGAGAGGTGCTGCTGGGCAGACAGGAGAGAGTGGTCTTGAGGACAAACGGAGGGAAAAGCTGGGATACAGCGAGAAAATATGCAGAGAGAAAGGCAGAGGGTGTGCCATGGATTGTGCAGATGCTGAGAAGGGGGAATTTTGCAGTTGGAGAGAGACTGAACCAAGAGGAAGGTTAAGTTGTGAAATGGAGAACTTTTTATAAGAATTTAAAAAAGGAGGGAAAAGGACAAACATGACAGAAAAAGTGAAAATAAAGACTTTGAAAAATGAGAACTTCTATAGGAACAAGGTGGAAGGGAAAGACTGAGACAACCTAAATGGTATTTTAAACAATAAATGACAACATTATATTGTGATTATGGTCTCTATATGTGCCACTCCCCTCCTCAGCTCAGTTTGCATCAGACTGTGGTACAGGTTCATATAGGGAAAGTTATGATTTAGTGAGCAGAAGACAGATAGGAAGTGTAGCAAGGGAAAACTGCAGGAATTTGATCTTGGACATGTGTACTAGGAGAGGGAGAGAAATTACCGGCTGTGTTGGCATAGCAGGTGCTGTTACAATGCCTAGCATAGATTCCCTGCAGACTCCTTAAGGAAATCAAACTTGTTTCTTTTACAGTTTGGAAAGGAAAGGTTTGTCAAAATAATATTTTCTGTATACACAGGTCAGAATAGTTTGTTGGTTTTTTATAGAGACAGTCTGAGACTGTGGTCTTCTTTGTTTCTTAAGATTTCTAAGTTATGTGAATGCTCTGGTACTGCTGAACAATATGACCTAGTCTTCAATATTGAATTGCTTGGTTTTAGACAGAGGGGCACATTTTTAAGTATTACACATCCACAGACAGAGGTAACATAATTCAAACCCCAAATATTTCAGCAACATATTTTGAATATATTTATGATTTCTCTTTTTTCTTTTTTTAATGTTTCTTTTTCTTTTCCTTTTTAATTTAAAATAATAAGTCCAGTACAGATGTTATGAATACATACAGTCGGTTAAAGTACCTGTACTTATATAAAGTAGATTTCCACAACAAAAATCGTTTTGGGGGATATGACAGGTTAAAACCCATATATCTGACTCACTCAACAATTTTGACCTGAGACTGCAAGCATGGATCAGACAGATCAAAAGACATTTTTATGATGAAATTAAGATGGTTTAGCATCTGAACTCCTATAGAAGATGTCCCTTGGCTTTCACAAAGGGGTCACAGAGAAATAATTGTTAGCACTTTCCAACCTGATAACTTCAGCGTGGGAACATACCACTGTTATTTTAAAGCTGGGAAAATCAGGGCACAGAGAGGTCAACATGATTCCTTCAAGGACAGATAATGAGTCAGAGGTAGACCAACACAGAGTGTTGTTTTTCCGATTTCCAGGCCAGGGTCACAGTTACTGGGTGCACTGACTCCTTTGCCAGTACTAGATGAGAAACATTTCTAATTATTTACCAATTGTGGAATTTCTATTTGCATTCTGATAAAAGCCTCCGAAGACTGGGAGCTAGGCTCAGACATCTCAATACCCAAGGGGAGTTAAGTGTTAATGAATTAAAGAACTACTTACACTGAGACAAGAGTACACAAATGCAGAAACTCAGCTCTGTGCATTTAGGCAGCTTTATGACAAAAAACATGATGCCATGAAAGTAGTAGGCTTCCCATAGAGGTGGCAGTTGTGCTGAAGTGTTAGGAAGATAGTTGGGAATTTAGATGCTGAAAGCAGGACTTAAATAGAGCTTGAGTCCTTAAATCCTTTGTAAAATTCAGCCCTTGAATCTCCATCTGTACTTCTCTTTCTCTGTAATTAACTTGTGCATCGATCTCTTCTGATTCAAATAGCAAGCTAGCGGCAGAAGGTCTAGTCCCACTCATAGATTTCTTGGCTGGCCCCAGGAATCTTATCAAAAAAGGAGTTGGATGCATTGGCAGCCTATACACTCTGCAGTGCTCTAATAACAAAGAATTTTCCCTCCGCACAAGATATTCGGTTGCTGAGATGGCGGCTTAGAAAGTTGTACACATAGTGCAGCCGATGATCCACTACAAAACATCATTTCTGTCACTTAAATGTAGTTGTTTCCCTTGTCACTTCTAATCTTTGATACATTTTTTTTTTCTGTTTTTAAGTTGTCAGAAAGGGAAATTAGGAAGTACTCAAGGGTCATTTACTTTATGGCACTCTTGACTGAGGCACCATATACATCCCATCATGCAAGAAATATGCTTGCTACACTAATAAGGCTTTAGACGCATCTTAGATGGTTGCATTTACTTTTCACATGAACCAAGATTAGTAAACTGTACTTTGTTATGGAGTAAAGTGTACACATATTTTGCATCTGTATAAACAGGAGCAAAAGGCTCACGTACCTGCCTCTGTAAATTTATACTGGAATGAAAATTAGTGATTTCAAACAAACAACTGAATAGTATTACCTATTAATTAATTTGTCCTGGGAGTTCCAACATAAGGAGAAACTTCATCTAATCACTGTGTTGATATGCCAGTTTTACAGCAGTATGAAGACTGCTGGCATTTTGATGGAATGCTGAAGGGTCATGGACCTGGATTTTGCATGTGTACTTGAAGCTGTCTTTTTTACTGTCACCAGCACACAGGCCAGTACTGAGACATTCAGGAGCAGTTATGATACCATAAATCTCATTCACTGAAAGAAACATATTTTTTTTTACTTCACACCCAGAGGAACAACCCATGAAATGTAGCTTTTGACATTTTTTTTTTTTCTGGCATAACTGTAGATGTATGGCCCCATCTCTGGTGTTTTTTCCATTTACTTGTCCATGTGCCAGCCTGTCCATGTGTTTCCTCTGGTGTTTCCTTCAAGTGAAAGTTTCACAGTTGCACCTGCAACTCCCTGGTCAGCAAACACAACAGGTGGTCCAGGTTTTCCAGGAGATGCACAGAGGAGCCAGAAAGCAACCAACCGTCAAATCCCACAGGCTTGTAGATCCAGACTTGAATTTGTTTGTTTCCAGACATATAGCAGTTTTTTCACATCGCATTCTTATCAATGTTATTATGGCTTAAGCAGTAAGCTGCATACCAATGGAGATGGGAGGAATATATCTACAGACAAGGGAGGGTTACTCGCTGAGGTGAGGGAGTATCCTCGGTGCTGACTGTTGTGAAACATTTGCAGTGAATGACCTTGGATTTTCTCCTTCTTGGAAACCATGGCAACAAGCATTTGTTCTTGTAAAATAATTTCTTGTCTCGCAGTGAGTGATTATGCCTTCTCCAAACTCTGAGGTAAAATCTCTCCACAAAGAAGGAAAAAAATCACTAAAGAGTAAACCTGAGTTGATGGTTCTAAATCTCTATATCCTAAAAAAAATATACTGCAGCATGGTTATCTATTGCCAGCTGAACAACAAACCAATGAGTAGCTGCTGGATGATTGTCCGTTCCTTTTTCTAGGTTAGCATAATTAAGTTTGAAATAAATACAGACATCTTTGGTGAATGCCCTTTTGTTTCCCTAATTAACATCTGACAAGCATCAAGAAAAAACATTCCAAGATAATACTGAGACTTTTGTCAAGCAGTTTGGAAATCACTCACACAGTCATTTCACTGTTCTTAAACATATTTTAAAGTGATAAAGGCCATTTGCAAGTTATCCCTTTTTCAGATAATCAGTCTGCAATTCTGGATGTAGCACCTCATGCATCTTGTGATTCATCCATGTAAAAACTCTCATTACCTAGGCATAGGAGAGAGAGAAGCGTCTCTCATACATTCATACAACTCAAAAACATCTGCCAAAAAAACCATAAACAAACCAAAACCCCAAAACCGCCCAAACCAGTCAAAACCTACACAAAAAATAAAAGCTGTGGTAGCAGCTGAGCGTGTCTTTACACCACAACACACATCACTTGTGGCCCCTCACTGGAGAAAAAATGTGCAAAAAAGACATGGAAAAGCCTCCACTCCTGCTTTGGGCTCATCTCTGAGGTATCTGGCATTTCATTTCAGAGGGAGGTAAGCTGCTGAGGCATTCAACTGTGCTCTACCCACCACAGCTTTGTAGCTGCTTCCTTTCATCTGGAAACAAGGTGCAGATGCTGCAAATTGCATATTTTAAGCCTGGGTCCCAAGGAAACAAGTCTGAAGGGGAACCCGGTGTTTCTGCCTGTGAATAATCCCTCTCCTACAGTAGCTTTAGACCTTCTGGCAGAATTCAAACACATCTGAGTGCGAACATAGAAACCTCAAGGACACTGATGAGCTTATAAACATGCTAAGCACTGGAAGCTGGATGGGAAACAGACACCAGGTTTTCCTCCTTCCCTTGCTGCTTAAGCTCTGTCTCATGACTCTGCGCATCCCAGCAAGTCATGAGGTGGTGACCCAAACTTGGTCCTAAGGACCCTATGACTATCTTCTCTGGCCCCACAGGTAGGCCCACAAGTTCAAGTCTAGGATCTTCTGTCCACTGCAAGAGGCAAGAGAAGACCCTGGGGACATGGATCCAATCACTATTGCAGTGGCCTCTGGGAGCATTTTATTTCAGCTGCCTTTCCTTGCAGCCTGTGAGCTTCCTGGGAAGGCTAACCCAGGAACAGATTTGCATGCCCACCCCCTGCCTACAGTCCCACCATCTCAGCAGTCCCTACAGCACCCTGCTCTAAGGGCTGCCCTGGGATTTGGGGTGGCACAGCCACTGAAGAGACAATCGGGCAAGGTCATTCCCCCGACAGCACAAGGGAGGACCCTCTCCAGCCATTTGCCTCCATCGGGTCTCTCCCGGCTCTTCTCCTGGGGCTTGGGCACCCTCCTCAGAGCTCCAGTCTCTGCTTGTATCCCTCATCACCTGCACATCAGCCAGACTGCAAAGGCAAGATTTATGCAAGCTGTAACATCTCCACAGCTAATGTGGATACCATGGTATACCAAATGGCTAATACCATTTGTTGCTTTCCTTTATCAGAGCAAAATCTCTCTACAATAGACATAATTATGATTCATGACATTATTAGTGACAATGAAATGCCAGACTTCGAAACAGGCAGCATAAGTCCTATTTCATCACAGGGCCATCCTCACGCTGCTCTGGTGTTAACAATGACTTTGCCTTGCAGCTTTAAATCACCATGCCAGGGCATGCAGCTAAGCAAGGACTCTCTAGCAGCCCACTAATATCGTCCAAGGAAAATACAACAAAAGCTCATTTTAAGAGGAGCTCTTACAGACGCTGTGACTGTCAGAGGGGCAGGTTACAGTGGGACCTACATATGCCAGTTAAAGGCCTTGCTGTCAAAACTGTGGCAGCAGCGGGGCCACAAGCCGAAGGGTGCATGGGCTGCTTGAGGAGGCTTACTGCAGTCTGCGCTGGAGAAGCAGCCCAGTGCAGAGCTTTATAGTGAGAGAAAAAATTACTCCTTGAGGACTCTGATATAGGTGCTCAGGACCCCAGTTGGGCTCATTACAGGCCCTGTTTTTTTCCAGAGAGCATGACTGCACCGGTGGATGCACATAGACTTAGGGTGCATATCATCCCAACCTGAAAGCCTGGGAGCCCAGAGATGGGGGCTTTCACCGGTCCCAACCAAAGCACTTTGCAGAGGGTTGCAGTGATTCTGTAGCCAGACCTGCAGGAGCCCCCATTAGATCCCCAGCCCTCCTGGACCACAATGCACAGTGCCCACATGCCTGTGCTGAAAAGAAATGCTTAGCAGATGTGTATTAGTTCACAGATTAACTCTGCAGCCTTTTCCAGCCAATGACTATGAAGTGAGGGCTGAGATCCGAAAGCATTGCATGGGATTAGACATGCATCTGCGACTAAAATCAATCCTTTGCACTGCTTTGAAAATCTCCATTTGCAGTTATCTGCCTCTGGGATACGAGGAAAGAAAAGAGAGGACAAGAGGAAGGGGAGAATGAATCCAGAAACTTTTCAGGTATAAGTTGTGACTCCATGTAATTTATTAATGATACCCTAGGAGGATGTTCAGGTTATTTTAGTTCAGTTTCAGTTCCAAATGTCTAAACAAAGAAAAGGATGATATTCTAATTGGGGAAGAAAAAAGGATCTGCTTGTTTTGTATAATACCACTGGACCCAGGTACAAAACTTAAGTCAGGTTCTAGGCAAACACATTTTTCAGTATATTAAAAAACCCACAAACACGTGGTTATATTCTGTTATTTTAAACTTAGAGGGGTTTTTTTGTTTGTTTTGAGCCTTAGCCTGGGTGAGGAATTCAGTACATGAACTGTTAAGTGCCAGAAACTTAATAGTTGCATGAATAAACAAACCAGCCCCTGAACTTCTCCTGTGATTGCTCAGTTCTGGGTATTGCCGCTTTCAGAATCCAAAAGCTTGAGGCATTGTGTGGTGATAAGCTGGCACCTGCAATGTGTGGGAGGGTGGTCACAAGTATATTGGGAGAGAAAAACTTATAATGATAGAACAAAAACAGTAAAAAAATTTGAAAAAGAGAGAGTGAAATCCATGAAGTAGGTAGTTAAATATTTCTGTGGATGCTCCCATTTTTCTTCCAGAAAAATGTTTTATATGTGAGTCTCATAGAAGGTGGGGCAACTATTGGTGTTAGGAAATGACACTGAAATAAAAAATCAAATCACAAAGCAATTAGGGATCACAAAGCAATCATGGATCACAAAGCTATTAGAAAAGAATCACAAGGCAAAAGGGTGGGTCCTAGCTTTGGCCCATAGCTGTCTTATGGAGGTATGAGGGAGTGAACAGGGTGACTGACGTGCCCTATATCCTCAATTTGCTCCCAGAGCTCACCTGCAAGGGGATACAGCAATATACATTTCTAAGGGGGAAAAGAGAAAGAGATCTGAAAGGGCATTGAGAGTAATAGCACAGCAAACCAAGAGATGAGAGTCAGACAGGGAGTGTGGCACCCAGTCCCACAATTTCATTCTTCACTTGATCCTTTATTCTTACCAGTGAAGTGGAAACCTGAACATTTCCCTTTCTTACCAAATAAACTTTGCTTTCCAAATAATCTAAAATACTTGACTTTGCAGCTGTATAACAAAAGTAGAGGCAACAGCACTAAGCTCAAGGGTAAGCAGAACAGCAGAGAGGCAAGACCTTTCTTCTTCCAAACCACTGAGATCAAGGGACAAGGGACATGTTCCATGTACTTCTGCCTGCTTTTCTGGTTTTGAGGCAGGGCTTTTGCAGGGGTGGTGAGATTGTTCTCTGCTGTGAATCCTCTCACTTCATGTGGCACATTTAGTTACATATCAAGCAGCAATGTGCAAGTGGTTAGGACACTAGTCACAGAGATAGAACGTGAGAGTTCATGTCTCAGCTCCACCAATACCTCAGTGATTCTACCACAGAACTTTTGTAGCAATTTCCTGGATCAGAGGAAGATGCTGAACCTAGGTCTCACATTCCCTAGGCACACGAAGAGCTTGATAAGAAAAGGTGTTTTGTTGGCGATCTGCCTATTGCCCACCATCCTCCATCTGACCCCTTTATACAAACAGTATTGCAATGTGCAAAAATACATTATTTAATGAAGAAACCATTTGCTCAAATCCCACAGCTCAGGGGAATAGCTTTCACCACACAGTTATTTTAACAGCCATAGCAGCAGACAGTGGAGAAGACTGTAAAACTAAAATGGAGGGGAAGATACTCTGTGTTTCTAAGCAGTCTAAAAGCAGCCATGCAGTAGCAAAGAACCAAAACTACAGAATGACAGTGGGTATGACAGCCACAGACCAGGGTGCATGCTGGGGAAGAGGGTGAGAGAGTGGAGATGCCATGGTAAGAGCTGCCTGTGAAAACAGCAAGGGGGTAGGGAGCCAGTTTCATTTGCACATTACATTACTAACCACTTGTGACCAGCAGAGCTTCAAGATGCACAAACGCCTGGAATAATTAGGTCAGCCGTGTCTAGATGCAGAGACAGCTAGATCAGACTTGGCTGTGCTGTAGCTTTCCCCAGGAAACCACGGCTGTCACAATACCAGAGTTCCGGAGGTGGGTATAAAAAGTCTGCATCTGAGAGGGTATCAAAACTACCCTATTGTCAACAAACTGAATGGACTATAGAAGCTGCCTGCATCTCAGCCTCCTCCTTCTCCCTACAGAGTGCTTGCATAAGCAGGTCTTCAACTTCAGAGGCCAGTGCGAGTAAACAGGGGAGATTAAATATATTCCATACCCACTCTGTTTAAACATAAACTGAATTGTCTGTGCAGCAGAACAGGTAAGTCCATGTACCACAGTATGTGTTCAAAGCTCACACTCAAGGATTTATGCGGGTAGGAAAGGACTGTGGGATGGCAGCCTGAATGCTAAGTAGCTTTGTCATCTCCACAATGTCAAAACATTATCTTATGTTCCAAGAGGATTCTTTGATTAATGTAATTAACACTACTCTGCCTGCTATGTGAGGCAGTAGGTGTGTCAGGTCTGAGGTCTCACTGGCTCCTGCAGATACGAAGAAGTGAAGAGTCTCTCCCAGCAACAGAGCTACTCCAGCAGGAAGACAGCAGGTGCACGTGGACTGGTTCCCTGCCTCGCTGCCTGGGGGGCTGCAGTCACATGTGAATCACTGCGGTAGCTCAGCCTTGCAGGGGTCAGTTCTTCAGCGTCAATGCGAATCATGCTGCTAGAGGAAGGCGACAGTGTTTTTTGTAGAGATTTCAAAACCTAACAGTGGCAATTTATGTTACAGTCACATCACCAGGCCTGAGGCAGTCCCATCAGTGTCCTTACACAGGAAAAAAAAACAAGCAGTAACACATTTCTGTTCTCTTTTTGTTTTCACAACTTAGGAAAGCAACCTTGCTAATAAGAGCAGGGGAAATTGATCTAATTTGGTTTGTTTTGTGACAGTAAACAGAAAGTAAGTTCTTGAAATTGGCTCCATTCTTTTTCTGAACTTAATGTCCACTGAAGTAACTCTACTTCCTTCATCAGTGTGTGTTAAATGCCACATCATTTATTTTTCATCTGATTTAAAGTGAAATGCAGAGAGACCAGCTAGTTAGCAGTAACGCAAGACTACAGTACAGGTGGAATTTAGAGAACATTTTTTTCCACATAGGCATTTTGAGATTTTTATACCTACACATAGGATTGCTTTTAGCCTTTGATGCAAATTATTCTGAAGAAACCTTAGAGGCATAGAATGGTGCAGATATCTAAAATTTTTAGATTTTGCCTTTAATTGCTGGTCTTCAGTAGTTTAAACATTCTCTACAGATTGCTGTAATTTCTTTCTCACCTAGCAGA
Organism: Corapipo altera; assembly: GCF_003945725.1. Taxonomy (NCBI): domain Eukaryota; kingdom Metazoa; phylum Chordata; class Aves; order Passeriformes; family Pipridae; genus Corapipo; species Corapipo altera. The sequence continues at coordinate 14,837,986 of NW_020884875.1, read as the reverse complement.
ATAATATGAGTAAAGAGCTTAGAGCCAAATAAAGAGGCTGATACTACACATGGAAATAGATCAGTAAAAAGGCATAGAAAATAACTTGCAAATCAGCAGTTATTGAAACAATATTAGTTGATTACCTAAGGTAATCAGCAACTTCCTGCATTCAATCAGTCTGTATCTAGCAATTTAGGAAGAAAACTATTTTAATTCAATTTTTTAAACAATTTAACTATTTTAGTATAGATTATGCTTATTGTAGACTCCACAGGATTTGTAATATAAGACCTTCTAGCAGTTTGCAATTGTGGTAGCAAAGACTGTTACCATGCCAAGGGCATTACATCATACAGTGGCCCTGGTTAGCCAGCAAAAATAGTACCTTATGGGAGAGTTGTGATAAAGATTAGACTTCTGTGTCATAACTCACAATATAATTTCACCACCTCAGGGAACAAAACATGACAGAAGTTGACAGAAATATACCATATTTGTGGACAATAACTGAAGGAGAATATCAGATGGCATCCTGCCAGGGACAGTACGACAAACTGGGCTGGACAAACTGGCTGACAAATGGCAAACACTGTTAGTTAGAAGCAGTGATTCCAGGATCCACCTTTCACTCGCATCTAAAAGGTATCATATACTATGTGCCTGTGTGTCCCCTGTCCCACTATTGTTTCAGGAAAAGCCTCCTTTCCTTTCTTCTTATCATAATGAAATATTTCCTGGGATAAACACCTTGGTTCTCAAAAGCTCCTTATGAAGTTTACTGTCAGGTTGAAGAAAAACAGAAGATCTGCAGGCTTTAGCACTTCTGGGTTTGGTTTGTTTTTTTCTTTTTGAGTCTCTGTGCCTGCGCTTTGAACACTCCCACCATAACAGTTGTCTTTTCTGCTAAAATCCCATTTACATTATGGGACAGGGTGATCAGGCCTGGGAACCACCCAAATGTGATCTCTTTTGGTGCCCTCTTTAGTACTGAGAGCCACTGAGTTCTTGGGGACATTGGAGTGAGTGGTGGACAGACAGATAGAGAGAAGGTTGGGAGAGAGAGAGAGATGAGGTTGGACCAAGTACAGGATAAGAGGAGCAGCTGCTTGACTCAAGAAAGAAACGTTTCTCTGCCCATTTTAGCCTTGCTTTACGTTAACTGATTGCGCGTTAAAGTTTTGGGAACAGTTCTCAGTCCATCCATGCTAGCTAGGAGTTAAACCACAGCAGCGGTTGCCCTGAAGAACTGAATTATGTGGGCTTTTTTTGCAAGCTGTACCCACCCTACGGACTCTCCTGTGGGCTTTCCCATTTCTGCAGTCCGATCCTGTATTTAAATCTCTCCAACTAATTAACTGAATACCTGTTCCTGGAAAGGGGACCTCTGAGAGCTCAAACAGCAACTGGAGTGGTTGTTTGCCAAGGAGAGGGTGTTGCCAAGCTTGCATCACTTCCAGGCAATCTAGCCTAATGGGACTGACAGAAGAGACAACGGCCAGGAAAGAAATAATGGGAACACTTTACACCACTTGGCCTTGATTTGCTCTACTGTCAGAAGTCAAGTACAAGGCATCTGTTTGTGATGCTGTCTCAGGAGTAGGATAGAGCTACAGGGAACCGCTTTAGGCGTCTGGGAGAACTGCTCTAAAGTCCCCATGCCATTTTCAATGTCTTTGCTTGTGGTGAATCCCTTAGGAAGGGCAGTGTCTCTGAGCCCACTCATAGACAAGCATCCAAAAAGCAGTATCTTGACTTCAAACAAAAATTTTGTTCATATGTTGGAAGGTAGGACAGGACTTTCAAATAGTGCAACTCTCTTTGTCATAATAGCAATTAGCACATAAATCAGGGACTTGCTCTTATATGAGTGCTTAGCTTCTTAAATAGAATTGTTGTGAGAAAAGCAAGGAATGGATCAGTCTGCTTATTTTGGGCTTACAGTAATAGAACCAAAACTGAGAGTGAATTCTTCATAAAATGTGGTAGCACTTCAAACCTTGTTGGAGAAAGACATCCTGTAAATCTTTTTGCTTAGATTACAGTATTGAAACATCTGCATGAGAGATGTTTAAAGTTAAAACCCACAGAATTTTTAGTGTTTTTCTAATTTAATTATTTGGTCCATATCAGTAAGTATTAGCACTGTCTTGCCAGCAAATACAAAACAATGAAAGTGTCACACATCATCCACACAGCAAGCTGTTCAAAGAAGCACACAACCCTAAAGGGTCTGCCTTATCAGTGTGTATAAACAACTGGGGCAGCCAGCTCCATATGGCCCTGCTTGGGCAGGGGGCTGGACCAGATGACCTCTAGAAGTCCCTTCCAGCCTCAATCATTCTGTGACTCTGTGAAAAGCTGTACTGATTTCAAGAAAATTAATCTTGTATTAAGAAAAACATACAGCTATTTCCCTATAAAGGACAACAGTGCTTATTTGTCTGTAGTGCAGCATACCTCACAGCCTATGTCCCCACCTAGAGAACACTATGCTAGAACAGTTCTTTGGAAGTCATCAGTTTTATGCCTGTTACATAAACAGAGGATGTGGTCTAGGATCTTTTCATGCACTATCAAACAATGCTATAAAGGATGGGTGTGAAATCAAATCAGAAAGTGGATATGCATAATTTTCTCTCCTTAGTAACACACATATTATGTAACCTACCTTCTATTCATACATGCACTGCAGAGACTGGCAAGACAGAATGAGAGCCTTACTTCATCACCACTTTCATCTTAAATTTCATGTTCCACAGGAAACCATTACTGCTTCCTTTGAAATCAATGTTCAAATTATAACTAAGCTTAATGAGAGCAGGACTGGTCTACCTGTCTCAAATTGAAAAGTGAGTCTAACACTAAACAGATGAAATTAAGTTAAAACATTGTACAAGTCTTTTCTGTATTTAGCATGCTGTTATGTATGTCTGTGGACATAATCAGGGAGAATGTTAATACAACTGGCTGTTAGCACAGAATAATCATTCTCTGTTGTTAGATTAGTGCAAAAGAAAAGGCACAATTATTTGCAATGCATGAAATATGAGTCCTGTGACAATGTTGTGTTTTGTTAAACTTCATTTTTTTCACAATTGTGTTAGTGCATGTTAATAATTTTTCAAAGGGATGTTAGTGCTATTACACTTTCTTCCCTTTCTCACCTCCATGCATCAGAAGGGAAAGATGTAGTTTTCAATTGGTATAGATGCATCAGCAAATCAACTCTTTAAAGGCAAAATCACTAGATCTTTACATTGGATATGTACTGACACAAACTGAGGTTTTAATCAATGAGTTTATGCTACAGAAACAGAGAAAATGACAATCAGATTGACTGGGCAACAGCTAAGCACTATTTTATGGCTGTGCCAAACTTTAGCTGGGTTAGTGTGAATTAAAGCCTTGGGTATAACTTGTTCTGACAAGAGATGAGGCAGTGTGTGTCTGTGAGGCTATTACATTACCAGTATTGCTCAGCAGGGTTCAGCAGAACTGTACTCCAAGAGTGAATCCAGCCTAGTAGTTTCAGATCATACACATTTACCCTGGAAAGGTATTGCTTGAGTTTTCAATCAAAATGGAATTTTTAAGCTCACTGACATGAGATTCCTTTTTTCTTATTTTATGAAGGTAAAGGTAATGCTGCTGTAATCAGTGCAAAGGTTAAATATCTGAATCAACACTTAAGAAATGGTGGATCCTTTAGTTCTTGCTCTCTCCTGGTGAAGAATGGTTGTTTGTTTTTTTTTTTTTGCTGAAGGCAATGCTTTCATTAGAGACAAATTGCAAGACTCTGTACAGAGTAGCTGTTCAGAACTGTAGGGTGTGCATCAAACAAGAACTCACTGTAAGTGACATAGCAGTACCTTCTGAGGTTAGGATTTAATAATAACAAAATCCAGCTATATTACACTGCACAGGATGAAATCCTTTGGAGTGGCATCTCCCCTAAATAAAAAAAAACAACCAAACAACAAACAACAACAACAACAACAAAACCAAAGAAAAAACAAAGCCAAAACCAAAAACCACATCAAAACTAAAACTAATACTGTTTTGTGCATCTAAACAACAAAAAAAAGATTCTGAGAGGATGTGGTGCTTAAGATGACTTTGACTTATATGCAGTTTATGAGATAAATTTTCAAGAAAGGAACCAGTCTAGAAGACAAACCTGTAAATAAAGATACACATTGTGCAATCACTTTCATCTTGTTCATTTTACAACCTTCCCACCAATGTCCCTGCTAAAACACATAGCTTTCTAATCTTGGAACACTATGATCCTGATCCCTCCTCATTAGATTATCATTATCAGAGCAAAGAGAGCATCACTCACATCAGACGGGACAGAGGCTTCTCAAGCAGCAAACACAGAGGAGATCCTTCCTTCTCTTTCTTTAACTTGTAGCCTGAGGAACATATATATCCTCATTAAAAAACGTACCTCATACAAAATGGTTGTCCTCCATACTGTATAACATGGTCTTGCCCTCAGATGTTTACTGAACTTCACTGCTGAAGTTTATAGCTGCGGTCCTCTGTCTGTCAAATGTCTTATCTCCCACTACGCTGCATAAGCGGAGAGGAAGAGCTGCATGGAAAATATTTTCCTAGGTCATCCTGTGAATTTTGTGTCTGTTTTGAAGACTTCCAGTTAGCCACAGCAGAAATGTTGATTTATTGGTGTCAGCTGAGGCCAAAGATATAGTTACTACTTGAATAGAAAGTGGTAGGTAAGCATGTAATGGCTAGTCACCTCAGGACCAGCTTAAAAAAACCAGAGAAGTATATCACTTTTCTTGTCCTACTTAGGTTGTCTGGATGTGTCACAAAGATAAATGTGATAAATCATAAAAATTATAAAATCAGAATTAACCTAATTCATTAATTGGACTGAAACCACCTACAAAGACAAAACGTTTCAAGTTATCATCTTCTTCCTTTGGTAGGTGTTCTTCATCCTAAAAACGTAGGTGAGAGAAAGATAAATGCCAGTCATCTGGGAGTTTGGTACTTACAAGGAACATGTTTCTACTGTTTCACAAAGGCAATATCATGCAATAAAACCCACTCTTGAAAACATATTGTAATACATCAATTCCAGGCAAAGGCTTTTCCTTTATTGATTCCTGTGTTTCCCATGATACACCTTGGAGCAGCTGTGGTATAACTTCCCAAAGTGTGAGGTATCTGCAGCTTTTACAGTGCTACCAGCATTTGTGCCTTCGATGTTGCCCATCACTGAGTCAGAAATGTCGATGTTACCTGGGCGTTTGAACTGAAGTCCTGTACCCACTGAAATCTGTCAGAAACACCTGACCTTGATGGGCTTTTGCACAGACCAAACTTTCAAAAGGAAACACAGGAAGTGTTCCACTGCACCATCATTAGGTATAAGCACCATTATTAGGTGCATATAAAGGTAATACCTCAGAAATTCACTGCAAATCAAAATTTGAACTTGAAAATACTAGTCTTTTCAGATACTTCCTAATATATCTCACCTGATTATCTATTTTTTTTACCTCCCACCTGGGCACTCATTTTTTCTGTTCCAAGCAAACAATACAGCAATGGCATGGTCTATAAAAAACATTTGATTTTGCTCACTGTAGCTCAAGACAGATATAGCAGTAACACAGGAACAAAAAGAGTGACATAACACTGGGGTGTTAATCAAAGTTTCTTTCAAAGGAGAAAGTCTGTAGCTCAAGAATCAAGGGGAAAAGATATGTGGTTTTGGCTCAAAGGAGTCATGCAGTAATTCTCTTTAGGCAGGATTTCACCCAAGATGAACAAGAGGGATCCATAGAAAGGTAAAATAAGAGTGATAAGTCTGGGAAAAGCTCTTTCTTTAATTGGCCTTTGTAATAATAGAACATGAACGAAAAGAAAAGCATTTCATATTAATGTCAGAAAATGGTTTCATGCAGGTAACAAACCCATGTGGAATCCATTGCCACAAATTAAAAGTGAAATCAGTAATTTAAGAGGATTATGGACGTACTGCATAACAAATATTGGCAGCATGACATCCTGCTACAGATGGCTGTCAAAGAATAATTACTAGCCAAAAAATCGTTGTACCATCACCATGAGAATGATAATAAAATCTTTTGTGCTGAGTTGTTAGTGACAGCTTTTCTTCTAATATATTTAATACTAGCTTCAGTCAGAAACATAGCAGCAGAACAGGTCCCAGTCTGGCTATCTGTGGCTAGTTTTCACTCATATTTATGCCTTTCTTTGTCTGGCAGGGATAGTGACCAAAGCAGAAAAAGAGAAGGTGGTCAAAGATGAGAAATATTTTGTCGATTCTTACAGTACAATTCACCTCAGTTGCTGAACATAGACCACGCATAAAAGAGATGTCACTTGGTGGCAGCCAGCTCTATTATCCTTCTTCCTAAAAATAAAGCAGATTTGTTGTAGTGGTGGGTGTCTGAAGATGCAGACAGTGACAAACAGCACCTCCTTTATCTTCACATTTTCTTCTTGATGTCTTGATAACACGCTCATGTCAAATGTTTAAAAGAAAGTCATCTTTTACCAATCAACGTATTTACTCCTCCAGAAATGCTAATGGAGACCCAGTACCAGAATAAGAAAGAAACACAAAGAGGGCAGCAGCGCTGTACTTTCATCTGCTACAGCAAGCAGCTGTCAGCGCTAATGTATAAGTTAACCAACAGGCATGCAAGTTTATGCTACATAAACATTTCTTCAATCTATTGCATACAGCAGGAACCTAATTTTTTAATGGCCATTGCTCTCAGTAACTATTTCCCAATCTTTCTCTCCTATGGTACATACACACACCAAGCCAGTTGCCTCATTGTGGAAGGACATCAGGTTTGTCAGGTATGTTTTCCCCCTCCCAAGTCCCTGGTGACTACTTGCAGCCTCCTTCTTGTCCCAGAACTGGTTTCCAGGATTAGCTGCTCCACCCCCTTCCCAGGTAGTGAGGTGAGACTTCACAGGCTGTAGTTCCTCAGATTCCTCTTCCCCTTCTTGGAGACAGGAGAGACCCTTGCTGCCTTCTAGTCCTCAGGGTCTCTCTTAATCACAACTCCCTCCACAGCCTTTAAAGATGATTGCAAGCAGCCCATGATGACATAGGCCAGTGCCCTCAGCACTTGTGTGTCTATTTCATAGGCCCATGCATGTCTGTAGATACAGTTTGTTTATATATTCCGTAACACTAGGAGTGTTATGGAATGTTATGGAATATACTCCTCCACTAGGAGTAAAAATACTTTGCCCTGGATTTTCCAGTGGTCCCTGAGATTACTGAGGACAAGGCATACCAGTAAATAGAGAGATAAAGAAGGCATTGAGTACTTCTGTGTCCCAGTTCACAAGGCTCCCTGCTCATGGCAGTGGGGCCACATTTTCTCTGGTCTTTGTGCTGCTGATGTCCTTGTGGAAACCTTTCGTCTTGCTATTCACATATGTTGCCATATTCAAACAGGTGAGTTTTGGCTTACTTGAATCCATCCCTCCACAGTGAGACAGTATTTCAGTCTGAGTCACCTGTCCCTGCTTCCACCTCCTATGCACCTCCTTTTTATATCTGTCTAGTTGGGAGCTCCTTGCTCAACCATGTGGCTTCCTACCCTCTTTGCTTGGTTTCTGCTTGTTGGCATGGACGATTTTTGAGCTTGGGGGAGATGACCCTTGAATATCCACTAGCTCTCCTGGACTCCTCCTCTCTTCACACTGCTATCCCATGGAATTCTTCCAAGCAGTTCTCTGAACAGGAGAGAATTTGCTCTTCAGAAGTCCAAGATGGTTCTGCTGTTTGCCCTATTCCATCCTCTCAGGATCCTAATCTCCACCATCTCATGGTCCTTGCAGCCAAGCTTGTCTCTGATTTTCACATCCCTGATCAATTCCTCCTAGTTTCCTCAGGTCCAGCTGAACACCTCTGCTCCATGTCTTGTTGATCACGTGTGTTGGGAAGCTGTTGTTTGTTCTTGCATTGGAAATGTCTTCAACATTGAGTCTACTGCTGCAAAAACCCAGTAGATAAAGAACACTTTCTTTGGGAGAGAATAGCCTGTTACTTCAAAGACACAGGCTCATATCAGTGTCCCTGCTGTTGTTGTGACACAGTTATGCTGTTCTGAAAAAAGCTCGTGTTCTTCTGCACAAACTGCTGCTCTCAGTTGGCTCCCTCTGTTAGTTGCATTTATTGTCATCCACGCTCTTGATTGGTGGCAGAATGACATTCAGTAATCCATTTTTCTTAGAAGTCAATTTCTTCATGTCGGTCTTGTAATGCTCACGATAGCTACAACCTCTTTGAATCTTCTGAACCTCTTTGTCATCTGCATTCAAACAACAACTTTAGGATTTATTTGGCTTAACTTTGCCATAGAGACAGCGTAGGGTTCTCTTGAGATCACTTTCCACAATAAACTCAGCATTTTTATTAGAGCTAGTTGACTGCAGACTAGAAAGAACAATAGATTTAATAAAAAATGGATTAGAGATACAGAGCAGTTAGAAGAATTAAGGTATCCATATAGCATATGGACTGGACTCTGGGACATAGGCACTTCTGCATGCGCCCTGCATCTGACAGCTGATCAGTCAGACATTCTAACACAAGGGCTAAATTTTAGTTTTACTTTTTTCAACTGACCAAAAATATTGCTTGTCTGGGTGATGAAATTCCTTTAACATTTAGCCTTCCTCCAGCTTTCATGCCCTGATCAGCAGAAAAGAGCTGCCGTTTCCTTAAAGAAAGCCTTATTGGACACAGAAACCAGAAGCTCAATAGGATGCTGTAGGTTACTGAACCATCATATGCAATTCTAGTGGGAAGGTAATTCCTTATTAAACTGAATCGAATAGATACAGAAAAGCTTGGGGAAGTGCCAGGAAGGAAGTATGGACTGGATACTCCTGTCATTTAATTCTTTAACTGCTAAAAAAGCATTCTTTCAGACACTGCCAGTTCCTCTGTAAGGCAAAGAAAGAAAATTTTAAGATCTGTGCTAAGAATGAAAATGCCTAAACACGGGGATATGGCAAAAGCAAGGCTGTCTGATAATTTGCTGCACTAGAGGTATAATTCCCTCTTACAGGACCAACAAGGGGCCTGTATGCAATGGTGCCTTTCAATGGGTCACAGTCTGGTGGTGATGTTTAGTGTATGCTCCAGGGACTTAGCACTAAACCTGCTTGGCACTAGGCTGTGATGTTGACCAGAGATGCCAAACTAAGTGAGTTAATTCCCAAAGCCACTTCATGGGAAACTGCAAGAAGAGGACAGAGTAGGAGAAATGGTAGGCTGCGAGAAAGCATAAGGGGAACAGAAGGAGATACCTGATTAAACAATTCAGCTGAACTCATACAAAAAACAAAACTAAGCCCTCTGACCAAACTTGGGCAGAAACACATAGTGAAAATTCAGGACTATCGTGGCTCCTAACAGAACAAGTTTTTACAGACTTAAGTTATTTTCTTAATTAGTTTATACATACATCTCTAAGCATAAATATTCAAGAAAGACAACTTTATACAGGAGAAAACTTACAGACCTCCCGGAAAGGCTTCAGTTGGCACTAAGGGACAAAAATACTACCACAAACAAAGCACTTTATTTCAATGACTTGCTGCAGCTAGAAAAGAAAAAGGAAACAACAGATCTACTTCTTTCCAGACTCCAGGTCACTTGGACAGGAAGGAACTTCTTTCAGCCTGAGCAGGCTCTTCCAAGATCTGAATGTCAGCTAACTTAATTAGGCCAACTAATTAAGACACAGGCAGAATGAAGATCCTGCTGAATGCAGTGGGATCCCATCATAAGATTCAACAGACTGTACCAAGTCACATGGGGTGAGACTCCAGGGCTGGTGGTGACCCATATCCATGTGTAGGCTGCTGGTCCTGGGCAGGGATGTCCTGAAAGATTTTATCTGCTTACAGTCTTTTGAGCATGTGAGCAGAAAAAGCAGAAGCAGAAAAAGGTGGTCTTTCCCTTCCTTGTCTGAAGTTTCAGATTTCTGTACCAATAAAATGTTCAAGAGATTTGTAGGTTACAATGGTCAGCCTTGCTGTGCTGTTTCTTGGTCAACCACCAGCTGGAATTCTGTCATGGAAGAAATATTTTAGCTTGCTTTTACCTGCAAGTGAGGAAAGAAATGATTTTCTAATTCTTTCGTTGATACAGTAAAGTGGCTTTGAGTGATGTAGTGAAGTGGCTTTGAGTTTTTTGGAAATGAAGTCAAGGTTTGCATTCTGTATGCTACAAGTTAAAAGGAAGAAGTCTGCATCAAGGAGAAGTCATTGACATTTCTATTTGGGTTAAGAATTAAACATATTTCACAGGCTGGCTTTGGCACTATGATTACTATTGCTGTCTTGCCTGTGAAAAAGAAAATCCCAATGAGAAAACCTTTTCCTTCCAGACTCGAGGACAAGCAACAGAGAGAAGAAAGAAAGTAGCCAGCAACAGCCCAGGACTAACTCAAGCTGAAAAATCTGCAATTAAGAGCCCCTAAATTTGATTTTTATCCATACACTGACCCTGGAGAGTTCTACACTTCCCTACTGATTAGAGTTTTGATACTTCTGGCTTTTGCTCTCTGCTAAAGGTTGATTTCCCTGGAAACAGGCACTGTATTCATGAAAATAAGGAAGCAGGCTCTAAAAACTGATGTTTAAAGACAACTCAGCTCTTCGTACCTGTGGAACAGCAATTTGCATCTATGCAGTCCATTTGACCAGAGAGATGTAAAGTTTTGGATTGCGGTAGTCAGCCAATTGGTACATACAGCTACCACCCAGAGAAGGGTTTGTTTCAAAAAGGCTGTTTCAGAGACTTCAAATTATGACTAAATTTCTACCAGTGATATGGTCCAGTGCATTAATTTACATGGAGAAAAAAAAATTTAAAGAGCCTGAAGTACATAGTCATAAATCAAATCCAATCCTCATGCAGTAGTCATTGTTTTATACATTCTTCCTGTAAGTTTGTTAACATTTTTCATTGTTGTAACATACCAAAATTTGGGCTGTGTTTTCAATGTCCCGAGAAGGCATAAATATACTCTATTGCTATGTATGAGCTTAAACTACAGATCATCTCTATCATAAAACCAAGAAGCTGATGGACTGCTTATCTTTTTTAGCATCCTGTCTCTTAGTTTGCATGTCCTAATGTTCACTGTGTAAATGTCTCTGGCAGTTTTGCTGTAATTCTTTCTTTGGGTTGGTTTTGTTTGGTTTTGTTGGTTTGGTGGACTTTTTTGCTTGGTTTAGGGTTTTGGATTTTTTGTTTTGGTTTTTCTTTTTTTTTTTTTTTCTTTTATCTTCCCAGTGTGTATCTTTCTATTCTAATGAAAAACACAACATTTTGTGTGTGGAGTTGTAGCAGCAAAAGATTTCTAGCCATTTAGAAAAGCCTGACATATTGAACCAGCATCATATCGAAGCAACTGCCTTCTGATGATTTGGAGGAAAGGAGGTCAGTGAGAAGAATCAGTCCAAATTTTGAGAGCTGTAAAAGTTCATGGAAGCCTGAGAAGGGAAATTAAGTTGTATGGCATTTAGTAAAAATATAAATAGAGGGAAGGAAAGGGTGCAAATCTGGTATCCAGAGTGGAGCAGGATGATTCAGTAATGGGGTTTATATATGCATGTAAATATTTCTATTTCCAGTTGTAGCAACTTATATTTTTAATGGCTTTCAGTAAAGAGTCTAAGTGATTGTTCTTTCTAGCATTTTTTTAAATGAACTATTATTTTTTTCCCATTTCTCCTATATCTTTGAAATTTTTTTTTTAAAACCTTGGGGTACTTTGAACAGGAGCTTTGGGATCCAGTGAAATTCTACTGAAGCAGGTCAGCTAGCAAGAGCACAGTGCTCATCTTGGGACAGGATATATTCCAAGTCCAAAACAAACTTTAACTCTCATTAGAGACAGTTTTCTTCCAAAGCTGTTGTATGAGTCCATAAATGATACAGAAGAAAGGACTGTATAGATAATATAAGCTTCTCTTTAAGTTAGCCATAATTCACTCCTCTTCCACATCAGGATTTCAGTGACTACCATGTTGAAGGACAGTCTGTTGAGGTGTTTGGCCATGACCACTGTAAGCCCCAATCTGCAGATTCAGAAGTTTAATAAGAAATTGCAAGCTACAGCTACAGAGATACAAATGAAAAAGGGTACAGGAACATTTCTATTCCTTTAATAAATTATACTATTTACTCTTTATAATAAAAATGTCAGTGAGCTCGACTTTCCTTTCTTTCCACTGGTGCATTAAAACCAGCCTGTTTTCCACTCGCTACATATTGGCAGGTAGATCCTATTGTTGCTAGTACTCCTAAAATAATTCCTGTTGTGATGCTGAAATCTAGACTCTACCTAGGCCACATACCTATTCACATGAAAGTAAAAGCAGTCATGTAGATGTGGATTAGAAGAAAGTATTTTTCAGTAAAAATAAAACCAGGTTACTACAAGGTTCAAAGTAGCAATATTAAGATCTGAAACCTGGTAGTTTAATTTCAGTTCAGGTTGGAGGAAATAAAAGTTAAGCTTGGATTTATTCAGACAAGAATTACTATTTGTCATTTCCTTGCTGGTTTACATTAGATATTGACAGCATAACTCAATTCCTGTTGGACAGTATCCTCAGTGCAAACCTGATAATGACTGAGATGAACTAGACATCTAAAAAGATCCACAACTGAAGAGATATATTCTTTTAGCCTGTAATAGTGGTTTCTCCATTCAAACTAGGAAAGGTTTTCATTGGTACCTGACCATTTACAGGCAAAAGATGAAAATTCAGACACAACAAACATTTTGTTGGCAATTTACAATAATCTATGCAAGTGTTAATACTTACATAAACAGGACCAGGGATTTCATTTAGTATTAATTCTGACTGCCTGTCTCCCAGCCTGGAGTCCCCCGGCAAAGGCTGCTTGACCTGTCTGTTTGACATCAGTTGCTTGAGAAAGCACATTTCCCTGAGCTCTCCCCTTTCTCCCCTGAAGTGATGAAGAAGCTCCTTGCTGGAAAACGGAAAGACCATGTGACCAGAGGTGGCCCTCAGAAGCTCCACAAGCTAACACAGTTCCTCACAGCCCTCTGAAGGCATGTCTGCGAGGCCTGTAATCAGTGAAATTATTTTCTGTGTCACAGAGCAAGAGAGGCTTCAGTAGAGATATCAAAAATTACTTTCTCCCTCGTGAAAATAGGTATTTTTTAAACTTCCAAATCATTCCTCACCTACTGAGTTTCATTTTCCCTTAGATGTCTCCCAAGATTTGCCCTTATGAAAGTCAATTTGTCCTTGCTATCTAAAACCTTAAAGGCAAAATTCAATCCTCTGCAAAGGGGATCTCTTAATACACAATTGATGGGTTGCTGCCTTTGATACAGTTGAGTCCAGTGCAAACCTTGACATGGACAGGCTGGGTGTACAGTCTATCAGAAGATGGCTGGTACATTTATGTGAGACAGAGAGTATTTTCAGGCAAAACTAGAGGGAAAAATAGGCCCTCCAGTGAACATGCAAAAGATAATACATGTATGACCTTTCTTGAAAATGGTTACACCTGCGGTGAGTGCAGCCTTCACAGAAGAGTATTTTCTGTACCTCTCTTACTACTAAGGTTTAAAAAAGTGTACTGAAATTCCATGTTTATCTTTATAGCATTTTTCAAGACAGAACTCTGTAGTGAAGTCAAATAGTGACATCACATGGCATACTGTTAGACCTTGTGCTCACTCAAACAGAGCTATCATTCAATGGATCCCAGTGCTTATTTTCAAAGTATACCATAAGACTGAGGTGGGGGCTGATGGTTGAGAAGGATGACAGGAGGTTAGGAGGCATGATGTGCTGGAGGCACTCTCCTGGCAAGTTCTCAGAGGACCTTTTGCTCTCTTTTTGAGCAGCAAAGTGCAAAGTTGTCTTATATGAACAATCAATTTTTTTTAAAGATAGCTGTGTGAATTCCTTATGGTAGGTATTTTTCTGAGTTCGAAATTATCATTCCATGAAACTGTCACCATCTGGCACTGTATTTGTTCACTCTGTGTCTGGATAGAAACAACTCTAGGATGAGTTAAAAATATTTTACTGTACAAGGTCATTTAGTTTAATCTCTAGTAAAACTAGAGATTGTTTTTTGCATAGTAACTCCAGAGGCTGAACAGCCCCTGGTTGACCACTTCATGTGCTTCAGGTAGGTAGAGGTGGCTGGAGGTGAGAGACACACCATTACACAGTGTAGTTGATGCCTTTGTTATTTTGTAGGATTAGTGTCTGTGATTCACCTTACCTATCTGACATTACTCTGATTGATCCTGTAGAGTTACATTAAAGGAGGCTACAGCAGCAAGCAACAGAAAGGGAAAGAATGAGATGGCCTTCTCCAGGGAGAATGCTGTGAACTCTTGGAAGGCAGTGAGGAAGCCAGCCACGACTGTCTCTAACAAGTAAGGTAATAGGATTGCTCCTCAAGGCCAGAAATCTCTTACCAAACAGTTGTTAAGCCATTAAAAAAATATTCTCAAGTGTCGTGTTGGGTCTTTATATAATAAAGAAATGGAGTCTGCTCCCTCATGAGGTGGTGATCAGAGAGAGTTTATTTCAAACCCGGAGCTCTTTTTATCCCTTAAAACCATGTGACCTTGTGGCCAATGAGGTTATTGATTCCAGTGCATGTCCCCTGGTCTTCCCTGCCCTGGGTGCCTCCCCTGCACCCCTGGACACGCCTTCTACACTCAAGGAAACAGGCAGCACTCAGAGGAACAGTGACACAGGTAGAACAGGCAGTAAGGCTACTTTGTGAATTCAGCAGGGGTGCCATAGGCAGGGATGAGATGGATAAGCTCACTTGAGCTGAGAGGTGATGAGCTGCTCACTCACACAGCTGGGCTTACCAGAGGTTGCTTTCTTTATTAATCCCCATACCCCATCCAGAGAAGCATGTTCACCTGTAAGAGCTGCTTTAAATTAGTTTCTACTCCAGGGACTATATCCCAGAATCACAGACTATTCTGAGTTGGAAGGGACCCACAAAGATCATCAAGTCCAAGTCTTCGCGCTGCACAGGATCATCCCCAAGAATCACACTATGCCTCTGAGAACATTGTCCAAACACTTCTTGAACTCTGTCAGGCTTAGTGCTGTGACCACTGCCCTGGGGAGCCTGTTCCAGTGCCCAAACACCCACTTGGTAAAGAACCCTTTTCCAATATCTAATCTGAACCTTTCCTGGGCTCATTCCTGGGCCATTCCCACAAGTCCTGTCACTGGTCACCGCAGAGAAGAGATCAGCGCCTGCCCTTCACTTCCCTTCACGAGGAAGTTGTAACTGCAATGAGGTCTCCCCTCAGTCTCCTCTTCTCCAGGCTGAACAGACAAAGTGACCTCAGCTGCTCCTCATACAGCTTCCCCTCAAGGCCCTTCACCATCCTTGTGGCCCTCTTTTGGACACTCTCTAAGAGCACAGTATCTTTTTTATATTGTGGTGCCCCAAACTGCACACAATGTTCAAGGTGAGGCCACACCAGTGCAGAGCAGAGCAGGACAATCCCCTCCCTTGACAGGCTGGCAATGCTTTGCCTGATGCCCCCCAGCACACAGTTGGCCCTCCTGGCTGCCAGGGCACTGCTGATTCAATTTGCCATTGACCAGGACCCCCAGGTCCCTTTCCATGGCACTGCTTTCCAGCATCTCATTCCCCAGTCTGTATGAACATCTGGGGTTGTCTCATACCAGGTGCAGAATCCAGTACCTTCCTTTGTTGAACGTCATATGGTCGGTGATTGCCCAGCCCCCTAATTTGTCTTGGTCTCTCTGCAGGGCCTCTGTGCTTTGAAGGAGTCAACAGCTCCTCTCAGTTTTGTATCACCTGCAAACTTGCTTAGTATCCCTTCCAGTCCTGCATCCAAGTCATTTATGAAGATATTGAAGGGCACAGGCCCCAAGACGGAGCACTGTGGAACCCCACTAGTGACAGGTCACCAGTCTGATGTTACCCCATTCTCTACTATCCTTTGTGCTTGACCCATGAGTCAATTGCTCACCCACCACATGATGTGTTTATCCAGCTGTGTGCTGGACATTTTGTCCAGAAGGATCCTGTGAGAAACAGTATTGAAAGCTTTACTGAAATCCAAAAAGATTACATCAACTGGCTTTCCTTGATCAACTAGGTGGGTTACCCTGTCATTAAAGGAAATTAAGTTTGACAAGCAGGACTTTTCCAGCATAAAGCCGTGCTGGTTCTGACCAAAGACTGCGTTGTCCTTCAGATGTTTTTCAATACCTTCCAGAATAATGTTCTCCATAACTTTACCAAGCACAGAAGTGAGACTGACAGGCCTGTAGTCTTCAGGGTCATCCTTCTCACCCTTTTGGAAGATTAGGATGTCAGCCAGCTTCCAGTCAACTGGGACCTCTCCAGATTCCTAAGACTGCTCAAAAATCATTGAGAGAGGCCTCACAAGGACATCAGCCAGCTCTTTGAGTATTTTTGGATGAATCTCATCAGCCCCCATAGACTTACAGCTCCCTCTGCTGCTCTTCTAAGACTTGTGCTCCAGATCCTTCACCACTGCCCTGGTCCTGCTGGTCACACCATTGCTGGTATGAGCCAGGATTTCATTTGCCTTCTTGGCCACCTGGGCATGCTGCTGGCTCATGTTCGGCCCCTGTTGACCAGCATCCCCAGGTTCTTTTCTGCTGGGCAGCTTTCCAGCCACTCTGCCATCAGCCTGTAGCACTGCCTGGGGTTGTTGTGACCCAAGGGCAGGACCCAGCACTTGGCCTTGTTGAACCTCACACCACTGGCCTCGGCCCATCAATCCAGCCTGTCCAGATCCCACTGCAGAGCTTTCCCACCCTCTGGCAGAGCAAGACTCCCGCCCAACTCTGTTGTCTGCACACTGGCTAGGGGTGCCCTCAACCTCCTTGTCCAGACTGTTGATGGAAGATATTAAACAGACCTGGCCCCAGTACTGAGCCCTGGGGAACACCACTGGTGACTGCACAGCAGCTGGATGTAACTCCATTCACCACCACTCTCTGGGCCTGGACATACAGCCAGTTCTTTACCCAGCAGAGCACGCCTGTCCAAGCCATGAACTGCCAGCTTTTCCAGCAGAATGCCATGGGAGACAGTATGGGAGGCTTTAAAGTCCAGGTAGACAAAATCCACAGCCTTTCCCTCATCCACTAAGTGGCTCACCTGCTCAGGGAAGGGGATCCAGGTTGGTCGAGCAGGACCTGCCTTCCACAAACTCATGTTGGCTGAGCCTGATTACCTGGATGTCCTGTACATGGTGTGTGATTGCACTCAAGATCATCTGTTCCATAACCCTCCCCAGCACCAAGATCAAGCTGACAGGCCTGTAGTTCCCTGGATCCTTCTTCTGACCCTTACTGAAGATGGATGTCACACTGGCCAACCTCCAGGGTCAATGATTTTCCCATACTCACTCAAAATGACCATTAGTCAAGTTTTTACTATCACAAAGAAAGAGTAGGATAGATGGATGGCATGAAGAAACAGCACAGAAAGTTATGTTCTGTGATGCAGCAATGGAAATCGGTCTAATAAGGTTTTCTAAAGCAGAAGTAAAATGTTCTTATTTTGATAAGATTGCCCCTTATGCAGTTGAAATTAATTGTGGAACTTTAAAAACCCAATTACTGCTTTGAAGTGCTTAAGTGCAGTGACATGGAACACTTACCATCTTTTGTACATCTGCAGAATGTCAGACACGCTGAGCTTCACTGCTTTCTTCCTTGACCTTAAGAACGGCTCAAAGACACTTCAAGAAATCCTAGGAGCATCCCTAGGATGTGTCCCTAGGGTTACACCAGCAGACAACCAGCACAAATAGCAACAAGGTGTCCTGATCTCAGAAAAAGAGAAGCCCGAAATGAATGGTCAGACAACTCCTTTTTCCTCCTTCTTGTATTTCATGTTAGAAGGACAGAGAAGATGGGAAGTAATGCTGCACAATTAAGCACTAACTTCTTTGAGTCTGTAAGGCACCCAAATACACACAAAATGTATTCCAGTGGAAGGTCATGAAGAGAAACTACGCTGGAAGTCCAAAGGGAGAATGCGCACAGTAGATACTACTACAATAAAATGGAACATAAACCATAATACAAATACCATGAGCAGGTATAAATTCACCTCTACCAGAAGCCACATCTGTTTCAGAGAAATATCTGGCATATAAATAGTTCTCTTTCATTTGCAGTGAGTTCATGTCTTAGTATTGGGGTCCTTTCTTGATTTTGATCTCCATCTCCTGGTGTGAGAACAGCCTCTGCAAAGTTTCTATTTACAGGCGGCAGATGATGCAACACATAGCTTAAAACCTTCGATCTCATAAAAAATGGTAAATGTAACAAAGCATTGGTATATGTCATCACAGTAATGGATTGTGCATGAAAACATGACACTGAATACCAAGCCCACACAAACCCAGGTAGCAGCTGCCCAAGCTGGAAGTTGTCAAGAAAATGGTACTTGTCTTGTGTATAATTTCCAATACAAGTCTTCTAGTCCCTTTGAAATTGTAAGAACTTCATGTTGCAGTTTTTTGTTGTGATTCAGCCTTTTTGACAGCAACTTGGCATAGATGGGAAGAAAACAGAAGCTGTCATCATCTAATTGGATACGAATTTTGTTCTTACTGTGTCTGCTGTAGTCATGAAAATAAGAGAGAAGTAAAACACCACACAGATTGAAATACAAGTTCTTTATAACAAAGACAAGGTAAGAAAACTATGTTACCACATAACAGTGTCAGATCAGGGCAGAGACTTCAGCATGTTCTTCAGCACACAAATCTCTGTGTGAACATAGAGCCAAAAATATGGTAAACATTGCCACGTTCACAACCCTCAGGAGTAAAGCTAACAGAGAGACAAGGACTAGTGTCTGGAAAGCAGGTGTGACCTCCACATGAGGTCATACGCCCGCACCAACCTGCGCTCATTTGAGCTCTTGGTTGTTAAACGGAAATAGGAGAGTGATGCGCTGACTTCCAGTTAACTTTTGTTTTATATCATGCTTAAGTAACTGACCTTCCTCGCATAGAACAAGCAGGCTGCATCTGGATAGTCCTTCATGGCATTTTCACTTTAATGTAATTGACAAAGTTACTCCCTGCACAAACGTGGCTCTTGGCGTCTAAACCCTTAATACATATGACTACACAGTTCTGAATTTCTGTACCCACTAAATGGGCTGTCCAGTTTCAGCAGCACAGCAAGATTAGCGTGAGGAACTCCTAGAATGATAAACTGTTATATTGTAAAGGAGTCAAAATTTCATATCATTCACCTCTTTGCCTACCCTGAACCTACTTCCCATTCTTCCTTAAGGTTAATTCACCCACATAAATCATTTTTGCTAGCTGCTTCTGTAAACCCACATAATGAGATTTACAGTCATTTTTCTGCTTACAGTTCAAGTCCCTATTCAAAAACTGTAGGAATTTAAAAACATTTCAGAGGTTTTTCAGAGGATGAGCAGATGGGAAAACAAGAGACCAGCCTAAAAATCCCTTTACAAAAATGAATGTTGTTTTTAACATGTTGTGTCCTGTTTTCTAGACTAAACAACGTGTTCAGTAAATCCAATTGCCCAAGTGTTAATTAAACTCTGACAGCAGGTTGGGCATTATGAATAAAGCTACTAATGCTTAGGTAGTTGACAGCACTAAGCATGTACCAAAAACTCAGTTACTGCACAAAACTTTGAACCCTACCACTGCATCAGCTATGCCTTTGTCTCAGCATGCACAGAAGCTGTGGCAGTATTTGCTGTGCCTCTCTGCCTCCACAATCACTGAATCGCCAGATTTTTCAAGAGCTAAGGGAGTGAAAAATACTTTGCATTGAGAACCAGACATATTTAAGGAGGAAGCCATTTATATCAATGAGTAAAAGGTTTTGCATTTTCTTTGTTTCTTTCAGTTTGAGAGGAAAAGAAACATTAGTAGCATGTGGAATGTATCAAAGCTGTTAAATTCCTCTGGCCCACTTACACTACTGCCTACTTCCCAGGAGAAAGATGCATCGAGAAAGCCTCCTGCTATTTACTTCACTTCACTTGTCTTCCTCAGTGCTCAAGCTGTGCAGTTTCCAATTTTACTGTACAATTTTCCGAAATTAAGGTAGGAAATGAGCTAATTTCCCTCAATATAGATTTTAGCATTGTGCTTTTTATTTGGGTACTGTCCAAAAGGTATTTCAAGTGTTTTGCATGGCACTTTGTACTAGAAAGGGAATTCTGTAAAAGAGAAAGTGTTTCCATCTTTAACATATATTTGTATATACCTTAAGTAAAGAGTTTCTCTTCTTTTATTGTAAACAATTTGGAAGGTTACAAATGACAGTTTTCTTCATATAGTGATGTACTGAGATTACAAAACCCCACAATTTATCTTGAAAAATGCAGTAAATTCATACAGAAAACCAGCAAGACAACAATTAAAATATTGCTGTAAGTAGAAGTGAATCCAAATCCTAGGCAAAATAACAGGACCAATTGCACTGGAGCATAGGCGTGACTTACAGACATAAACCTACTTTATTCTAATGTTAAAAAATAATTGTGGGCTTTCTTTTTGAAACTCAGAGGGGAAACTGAAAATATTTTGACTATTTAAACCCAATAAAACAAACTGCAGCTAAGAATTCAAAAATATCTCTTCGGGCAAACCAATATGCTCATATGACTTACAGTTACTAATCAAAACCAAAGCTACTTTCAATTTTAACAGAAATGTTGGGTTTTCTTAGTTAATTTTTCTTCAGCTAAACACTCATCTGTAAATAATGAGTTCTTGAAAAATAAATCAAACTGGGTCACTGCAAAGTCATTTGGCACTCTGGGGATGGGTAATGTGATCCTGTGCTTCTCTTATGCAAGTTGCCAGTTTAAATCCACTCTAGGCCAGCAGTGACTGAAGCCTCCTCCCAGATGTTTTTTGTCATGCATAAAAGGTTGCTAGAATTCAGTTCATTTTGCAGCAAAAAAATAACATTTTTATAGGGTCTTGTGAAATTGTCACTGACAACAGAATGGTCTCTCCAAACCAAACTATCCCAAATCACAGAATGGCTAAGGTTGCCTTACACCTCTGGTGCAATCCCCCTGCTCAAGTACGTCCACTCACTTAAGTAAGAAGACCCAACATTTCTGTTAAAATTGAAAGTAGCTTTGGTTTTGTTCAGTAACTGTAAGTTGCTCAGGACCACACCCAGATGGCTTTTAACTATCTCCAAGGAAGACTTCATAAGGTCTCTGGGTAGCCTGCACTAGTCACTCCCAGAGTAAAAAAGTGTTTCCTGAGGTCCAGAGGGAACTGACTGTGTTTCAACATATGCCCATTGCCTCTGGTTCCATCTTGAGAAAAGCCTGGCTCTGCCTTCCTTGCATCCTCCCTTTCCTGGTTATTAATTCACATCAACAAGGTACCTTAGAGCCTACTCTTCTTCACACTGAACAGTCCCAGTTCTCTCAGGTTCCCTGTATATGTCATGTGCTCCAGTACTTTATCTTAGTGGCCCTTTGCTGAACTTGCTCCAGTATATCCACATCTCTCTTCTACTGGGGAGCCCACCACTGGACAAAGTATGTCAGATACATCTCATCAGGACTGAGGAGATGGCAAGGATCACCTCTCTGGACCTCCTGGCAACACCCCTCCTACTGCTGTCCAGGATACTGCTAACCTTCTTTGCCAAAATGATGCACTGTTGGCTCATGTTCAACTTGCTGTCCACCAGGACCATCAAGTCATTTTCTGCAAAGCTGCTTCAGACACTGGTCTCATCAATGTGAGCCTCTGAGATCAATGGCACCTCTCTGTGAAATACAGGGTCTTCCATTCAGATGGGGCACACACTAAGTATGAAATTGCTGAAACTAAGCCAAGCTGACATACTTCAGTGCAGGGTCAACATACAAAAATGGGCACCAGACAAACTTATTGATCACTTTTCAACTGAGCTACAAAAATCTGAAGCAGTTAACACATTTGTGGTGGGTTAACGTTGGCTGGATGCCAGGTGCCCACCCAGCTGCTTTTTCACGCCCCTTCCCAGCCAGACAAGGGAGAGTGTTAGATGAAAAACAACTCATGGGTTGGGATAAGGCAGTTTATTCAAGCAGAAGCAAGGTGAAAGCTTGTGCATGCAAAAGCAAAGCGAAAGATAACAAGGTTTATTCTCTGTTTCCCATGAGTAGACAGGGGCGGCCACTTCCAAGAAGCAGGGCTTCAGCATGTGTAATGGTTCCTCAGCAGGCAGCCATTGGAGACAATGAATGCCTGCCTTCCTGCTCCTTGCCTTAGCTTTTATATCTGAGCTGACATTGTATGGTATGGAATATCACTTTGGTCAGTTTGGGTCAGCTTTGGCCTACTTGTGTCCCCTCCCAGGATCCTGCCCTTGATTGAGGAAGGAAGGTTACAGCACTGATGCTGTGCTCAGCAGTAGCCAAAACACTGGTGTGTTATCAACACCCTTCTAGCTGCCAATGCAAAGCACAGCACTGTGAGGGCTACTGTGGGGAAATGAACTCCAGCTCAGCCAGACCCAGTACAACAATGCAACACAGTAAAAAGAGATTTGTTATAGACACGCTCTGAGAAACATGCAGTTCGTACCAGACAGAAATGTTCTGTTTGCAAATAGGCTCCTAGGCTTGTACATTTTTTACACAATATATATTCAAATCTAAGAAGTTTGGATTATCCAGAACAGCAAAATTAACTGCAGATATGTAGTTCAAATGTTTACACTACTGCATCTTATTGCATCACCACCCTGTTACCTCAAGATAATACTTTAAATAAACAGACTTCTAGGTGAGCTGGCTGCCTGCATAATTAATTGTAATCATGCCCATCAGGGCATATGGACACACATTTCCTAAAAGAAAAGAAATGTTTATTCTGTTGCTTAATTATTTTAACTGTAATTAAGTAATGAACTATGCTTTTACTTCAAGGTATTTACTACTTCAGTTTTATTATTCTTATTTTAGTATGTATTGTGTATCTTCTCTCCATCTCAGAAGATACTTCTAAGGTACTTGAATTTTACAGGAGACGCTCCTGCCCTTGACCCTGCTATAAAAAGATTTGTGTGGAACTCATAACACAAGGCCGCATCTATTGAGCTAAATTATCTCTTTATTAGGAAAGCACCAACACCACATTTTTCAAAATTACTGGAATTTTATTTGCCTCAGGCTTAGGACTTGCAACCAAAGACATTGTGCAAAGAAAGCAAAGATTAAGTACACTTTAGGGAAAAGGTGATAATCCACATTGGTAACATAGAAGATCAGTCTGATGAAAGAAGCCATACATTACACTATATAGATTGCAATATTCAATAGCATTTTTTAACCCAACTTTTTTAATAGAGGAAAAAAAAGTTAAGCAAAGTTTACAGTAGACATAAATCTGATACAATTCAAAAAGCATTTTTCTGAAGATCGTCAAGCGTAAAGTGGAAAAACGTATATGGGACAAGGTGGATGAAGGCTAACTATTGAACATTTATGAGCTATTAAACAAAGTTGCATATATGTACCACAGTGTAAAAAACAATACAGAACAAATTAGAAATTTGAAAACTGCCTGATGAAAAATAAAATAACCAGTGGCTTTTAATGACTTCTCCTGGTTATCAATGCTACAAAAGACTTTTTATTTTTCTGTCTTTCTGAGGCCACTGAAAAACACCTTATCAAATGATAAAACCAGGCACAATCAAATAATTACGAAGTCAAAACTAGCCTATAGAAATATACTAATATCCCCCATTTTCCATCAGAAGTTTTTTTTTTTTGTTGTTGTTTTTTGAGGCCTATTTGGTCACAATATGTTACATTTTTTTTTCTTTTTTACACCATGATATCATATGTTTGTCTGGCACTATCCTAAAGCTAATTTTTAGAGAATGAGAATACAGAAGCAACCCAATGTCTATTTGACAAAAAGAATTCACTGGGTGTAAAATAGAAGAAAAGAGAAGAGAAGGGGAAGGGATCAGTTCTGCCAAGAAAATAAACCCTATGGATCACTCATCATCACTTCCGCTTGCTTCCGACTGGTCCTAGAGGTAAGAGACACAAGACAAGTCAGAAATTCTTTCCAGCTATTCTGTGGAATTTGTAAAAGAAGGAAAAAAAAAAGGAAGTACAGGGAAGAAAAATGACAATTAAACTGACAAATCAAGAAAGCTACTATGTTATCTAGTAGTTCTATTTCATGACATTTCAGCTAATTGCTGTAGACTCCTTTAGAGAAGGAAAGACAGAGAGTCAGGAAACACCAGCTCTTTCTTTCTATCCAGACATTTAAAAACAACTGGGAACACATCTATTTTCATTTGTTGAAATAGTAGGAGCATCCACCAAAAAAAACCCCATCAAACTATAAGTTTTTCATCTGTGGACAACAGCAAACAGACTATGAGACTTAAAGGTTCAATGGATGTAGTAACAGCTTGAAGAAATAAGCTCCAAACTTCTTAGACTTCTTGTCTTCCAGCACTGGGACCAGATCTCATAAGCACACCCAGATACAGTTAACACTCCCACCCAAATCTCTCAAGATGATCACTACAGATTAAACATGTGCTTAAGCATGAATAGTTGAGAATTCTGACAGCAAGCAGGACAGGGCAGAGATGCAATCACTGTAACCACTTCCACAGTCTCACTGAACAAAACTTACATTTTCATCTTGATCCTCATCACTATCATCATCACTCACGACAGGCTTGGCTTTTGCTCGGCTTTGCCTCTTCTTGCCTTTTCCTTTCTCCCGACTTTTTTCATCCTTCTTATTTAACTTGATTTTGACTTTCACTGATTTCGCTGCAAAAAGTTAACAGCAACATTAATGTAACTTTCACTTATCAACTTTTAAATGCTGTCTCTGCTCACAGAGATTCACCTCTGGTAGCAAGTTGGAAGGATATTCCCCTCCAACCTTATATGGACTGTGGAACAATGAAACAGAGCTATTTGCTTTTATTTCTCTACTTCTTGATAGTTTTAACAACAGCTTGTATTAAACTGTAAAGATTAACTTTAAGTTGACCATGTGCCCTTTCTTTTCATTCTCAGAATGCACAGTGTCTACAGGCAGTATATGGTCCTGTGAGAAGATACACATCTAAAAATACTTTCTTCCTTGGCCACAGAGATGTTTAGCCTTGGTACAAACATTGAGTCTTTTTTTTATTTTAAACTACAGAAATGCTATGTGGAGGTGACCAGCAAATTTTGAGCTGACACCCCTTTTAAATTTCTGATTCCAGAATATCCGCTCATTTCCAAATGAGCTACTAAAGTTGCATGCTTTGCACATCCATGTGACACACTTGGAAGAGTAGCTCAGATTCAAGTATTACAGCTTCTTCAACCAGAGAAAAGGTACTTGGAGAGTTTGAGTCAATGTACTGGATGGCACAAAGTGCAACTAAGGGATCCCTGCTTTTCCATTTCATCATATTTCCAAGTCTGCAGGGACTGAATGAGTGTCCTGAAACAACTGGAGCTTCATTTAGTCCTTGTCACACTAAAGGGTATTTGCAACATCACGTAGTTCTCAACCAGCTGATGAACTCCGTATGTCACACCATGCCCAAAGGTTGACCACCCATGGAAAAACATTGTCTCTGGCCTTTCCAGGTACTTCTATTTACAAATAACATGAACAGGACACAAAAGCTTTATAAACACTCATGGCCAGTCCACAAAACACTTCCGTGATTTGTTTTTGGCTTAAAAACAGTTTACTGTACTCTAAAAAGTAGAACCAGAAAATTCAGCTGAAAGACTTACACTGGATGTTAAAACACAAAACAGCAAACTTAGTAAAAATTACTTCCACCACTGGAAAATAGAACTTTGCAATCAGTCTCCAGGCAGAAACGGGAAAACCTTTCCTTCCACCTTCAGATACACTTTCTTTTCAGTATTTAGCAGAGGACTCACATTCTGATTCCGATTCTTCTTCTTCATCATCTTCTTCATCATCATTGCTTTCATCCTCGCTTTCTTCTTCTTTGGCTATCTTCTGTCGTGCACTTTTGAACACAGACTGAAGAACAATGGAATCTTCATAGATCTACAGTACAGATACAAATCTGTGTCACAACTATAAAGTCAAGCAATATCAAAAATTCACAGCATACATCTTAATTTTCAGTGCAAACCTACACAGTACATGGCCTTTTCAAATACTGACTAAAAGTGCCTGTTACATGAATTGTACGAGAAATGTCAACATTAATTCTTCATGCTCTAAATGAAGAAATTTGTCAGTAGTGAGCTGCAAACAACTGTTACAATGTATTACATCTACAATGTCCAGTTAGAATGTTTTTCTTATAATTTCTATTACCACAGGAGCTATTGTGATTTTCATTAGATCATAACAACCTTGAAAAACTACTAAAGGAACAGACTTCAGCAGTAAGCACCTTAATTAAAAAACAGGTTATAGTCTAGGAATACAGTTGATAATGACAAATGGCTAACCCTCATGTAATTATCTTTAGGTTTTTTTTTCTGAAATCCAAAGTGGCTACAAGGAAAATAATTTATTCCAAGCAGCTCACTCCTTCCTTCCTCTCAGATCTAAGATGTTTGAAAAACAAAATCAGGGCTTGCTCTAAACCTAACGTGTTCAAACGCTCTGTAGTTTCCGAAGTATCTTTGGTACATCAGATTTTCTCTTTAACATCAAGTATGAGGGGACTGTCAAGAGAGAGAGAACTTCTTTTGGCTTGTAACACATTTCTCAGATTAACACACTAAAAATCTTGTTGTCTTGCTGAGTATCTGGTTCTTTGTAATCACCCAAACAAATGATAGTGTACAGTTTGTTTTGTAAAATATCAGAAGCCAAGCATTGGACAATTCAGCACTAAACAGTTAAGAATGGTTAATAGAAGAGTACAGACTGCATTTAATTTTATCATCATCAACAACAACCTTGGTTGTCATACTACTCCTTTGGCTAAATGACATACTTTCTTGTATAAAGGGATACTTGTTATTTGTAAAAAAGATAATGGGAGGATTTTTGGCTGCCATTATACAATCTGTATGCTAAACCTGATAAAATTGCTCCAATATTTTGTAGGTTCAATAAACCAAATTAGAAAAAGTTTGTTCAGAATACTTTACATGAAATATGCAATTCCCATTTTTCACTTGATTGTCAAGTCCTTTTCAAATAAACTGCCTCTCAATGTGAACTTTTCCCCATTCTGCAAGTGCTGCTGTACTTTTTGTTATGAGATGTTTGACTGCCCTTGATCATGGTAAAATATATATATAAAATTATATATAAATAAAACAATCATTAATGCCTTGGAAAGGCTGTTCTCATATTGTCTTATGACATTAGTGAGCTGTGAGACTCCAGAGCTTCCTTCCTCGAAGTCAAATAATAACCGACTTTCTCTTGTAACTACTTCTTTTCAAGTCAGCTATTGAGAGAAGCCGCCAAGTTCCTCTGAGAACCATTTATTTTTCATATGAATAGGCCTAGAGTATTCAATTGTTCATAGGAGTAGCTCTTTCAACTATATTTCTGTTCTTTCTCAGACAAAACACTTTTCGAAGAAAAAAGAATTAAAGGCAATGTACAACATTGTACTTTTTTAATGCTGTTCACTACATATTTAGGAAATAATTATAACCCAGACTTTCAAACAGAATTTCCCAAGTAAATTGAGGGGGGTTAAAAATTATTTTCACCTTCTTAATGTGGAATTACCTTTAATATTGATATCTCTTTTGATACACAAAAAACCCTGGAGCTGCTTCATGAAAAGCTGTGCAAATTTTATTATTTTGATGAAAATCCAAACCCAACAGGTTCCAAAAAATCCCTTCATAAAGGGAAAAGCAATGACAACAGAACTTCATGACAAATGACAACATTCAAGACAAATATCTGTTTCAAGAGATACAAAGTATTTTTAACTATGCGCCTGTTTCATTCAACCATTACAACACAAAAAACTTTTCAAAACACTGAGGCTGCATTGAGGACAAGAGCCTTAACCCACGAAGTCACTCTATCCCTGAAAACCCCTCATAAGGTTCCATCTCAGATGTAACTGCTTTGCTTCAAGGAAAAGCAACATCCATCATACTAAGAGAACACTTGAAGTCACTGTGTGCTTTAACAACTACCTCGATTAGCCCTTTGTTTTTGAGTGCATACACAACTAATCTAGTTTACTGATGTGAACTGGGTATGTCAGAGCTAAGACCTGAACTACTACAAAGAACATAGGGTAGCAAGGTAGGCCTGAAAACTGGAGGACTACTGCAGAAGTGTCCTGCAACTCAGGGGAAATAAAAATGAATGGTGTGAGAACTTCACAGAGGAAAAAACCCTAAAATAAAATCTTAGCTACATGTTTGTTATTTGGGCTTCATGCTATAAAAACTCCAGGTCAGGTAATTAATGTTGGTTCATTGGAACAGAAAATAATACTACAACACTCTGATACCCGTTGAGCTATTTCCAAACAGAGTAGCAATATCTACTAACAGTTCTATCTACTCAGGCTTACTGCCAATTTTACCACCTTTGCCTAACAAGAGACCAATTTCCCATGAGCAACTTTAGTCACTCTGATGAAAATAATTTTATTATTTTCCCCATTTCACTACTGATTTTTCTTTATCTCTTTTTACCTTTTCTATCAACTTTTACCATTTTCTGAAGTCTCAGCCACACTTTTTGGTATTAACTTTCCTTCACTTTTTTCCCCACTTGTTATAATTAGATATTTATAGCTGTTTGACTGCTATATGACTAACAGTAGAGTGAAAATTTACATTTGGACATGTAACAAAACTTTGTCCCAAGCTTTCTACCATCATTAATTGTCTTACTGAGATACTTTCAGCTGCTTTATTTATGGTTGTTTCCATGTAACTGAAGACAGTAAAAATACCACATGTACAGACAGCATTTTTTGTCTTTAGATATCAAAAATAACAACAAAATTATGAGCTGTATCCAACAATCCTAAATTGCACAGTCATTTTTAATTCTCAAATTTTGATATAAACTCCTCAGTTCAGCTAAAGGAATCACTTACGTTTAGAAATTTGAAGGATGCACTAGTATGGGAAGCATCACCCTTCAGCTTACTTTTATTTAGGCTTCTGTTAACATCTTTTTTTTTAACTCTTGCACATTATGGGAGCTATCTTCATGTTCTCTGCTTCAATTTAATACTGTATTTGCATTACACTTTTTGGACCTCGTCTATAAAAATAATCACCCAAGACTATGTTTCACTGTATGGTGAGAAAACTTTCTAGTTTCTCATCCAGATCTCGTAGTCTTTCCTTTTTGTTAGTATCCTTTTGTGTTAGTATCCTGTTCTGAATTCACACCACCAAGCCCATTCATGTGTGTACAACATCTACTTGAGATGAGTTTGCCTTCTAAACCTCTGAGACTCACCTGGGATTTATTATTATTGTCTCTAAAAACGGACACTGACCTTTCAACAATAAAAAAAATATTTTGAAAAAACCAGAGGGTTCAGAGGGTATAAAGCTTCATACACACATCTTTACTACTGGACAAACCTTGAATTTGTATCTTCCATTAGCAAAAATGAAGAGCTCACCATGAAGTATTTCCTCAACATCCTGTCCTAAGCTGTATTGTTACATCTGCTCCTTCTGTGATCCACTGTGGAAATCTAAGTTGATGTATTACTCTACACACATCATCTTCTACCATGCATTCAAACAGTCTTACTGCAGTTTTAAAGTACACACAGAGCAGAAAAATCTGATCTCAGAATTAAAGTAAAAAACAATTTCTCTGCATACACACACTGCAGCTGTGTCCAGTGAATTCTGGATGATTCTAACAATGTGGGCATTTTTTTCTATTTGATGTAAGAACTAAACCACAGGGTTTATTTACAAAAATAATAATCAACAAGCACTAAAAACCTGTATGTTTAACAGAAATTAATTCATTCAGACCTGTGATCCCTCCAAGTTGAATGTCTGAGCATTGTGACACAGCAACATAACATCTTTCTCCAAGTCTCCAAGACTCCGATACTTATGGTTGCGAATTCTTTCCTGTTGCATTTGTTGAGGAAATGAAGACAAGTATTGACGAGCAGTGGTGTAGAAAGAAAAACAGCAGACAAGACAGTGACTTAGTATTTGATTCAACACATGAAAAGCTTTCTCTTTAAAAATTTTACCGAAGCATCAAAACAAGTATCTCTTTAAAACAAAGTCTTCAACCATGTTGTTAACATATTACTCAAAAAATGCATTGGGGTAACAGAGAAAAAAGAAGCAATTTCTACATGAACTAGAAGGGTTAAAAGCGAGAAAAATGGAGCTCTTTTGGTACAAGAAGTTCCAGTTTCTTCTTTCTAACAAGGAAACAAAATAAGCTGTAACACAAATGAAAGTTATAGATTTATGATATCACTTAACATGCAACATGCTGCCTGAACCTCATCTACTAAACTGTGTTGGATCTGACCTGGCTGTTCCAAGATATGATGCTAGCTAGGGTCTAGAGGGGAAGCCATCTGAGGAGCAGCTGAGGTCACTTGGTCTGTTCAGCCTGGAGAAGAGGAGACTGAGGGGAAACCTCATTGCAGTCTGCAACCTCCTCATGAGGGGAACCAGGAGGGGCAGGCACTGATCTCTTCTTTGTGGTGACCAGTGACAGACCCCTGAAGGAATGGCCTGAAGCTGTGACAGAGGAGCTTTGGACTGGATATCAGAAAGAGGTTCTTCACCCAGCAGGTGTTTGGGCACTGGAACAGGCTCCCCAGGGAAGTGGTCCCAGCACCAAGCCTGACAGAGTTCAAGAAGCATTTGGACAGTGTTCTCAGGCACACAGGGTGGCTCTTGGGGATGGTCCTGTGCAGGGCCAGGAGTTGGACTCAATGATCTTTGGGTCCCCCTTCCAACTCAGGATACCTGTGATTCTATGATTTTAAATTTAGGGTTGACTGTATTCCCCTAGAACCACTAAATCTTCACAAACACAGTGTTCTTACCAAGTCAAAATCAAGTCTTTGCGAAAAAGGCACTAGATGTCACCTCTGAGAGTGCTGTGAGGGAGCAGGAGTCAGAATGGGGAAAATCTCAGGAGTGGAAGGAGATGTGCAGCGGTTGAATGGACTTTGTGATGCAGACTTTACAGTTATTATGTATATACACATTGTATGCTTCCCAAAATTGGTAGGAGAAGCTGCAGAGAGGGGACAGCCTCCATCTGCCCCTTCTCTCCCCGGTTCCTCCCACGTTCCTCCTTTTTTTGCCCGTGTCCCTATCCTGGTTTGCCCCCCCGCTTGTCTGTCTCATGCTCCACCCTATGTTCTGGCCTTTTTCCCTCCCGAGCTGATAAAAGATCGCATACACGCGTGAATAAAGGACTCTACCTGCATCCCACCCCTGTGTCCTCTTCGGACTGCGGCAGAGTGCCATTCATGTCACACTACTACAGTTTGATTTGACTTTGAAATGACAGTGTTACACTGCAATATACACTAAACAAAATTACTAAAAAGGTGTGTAACAATGTTCAAAATTAATGCCAGAAATACAGGTACATGCAATATTCATGTTGCCATTTTAAAGATGACTTTATGCCCACCTTTTTGTATAATAAAAACAAAAAGAGAAATCTCCACTTCCAAAAGCGGTTCCTACCTTTATCTTTTTGAAGTCAACTGGTTTTCTAATCAATTCATAATACTCTGGTAATTCTTTCCGAGATGGGAGCTGAATGAAGACTTCACTTAGCTGCCGTCCTGAACTGTTGAGAAAAACAAACCATAATGAAAAGAACTACTTCGACTTTCTCAAAAAACACATAAGCACAAATAAAAACAAATAAAATCACTTTTTTTTTTCAAATAATTAGAAACTGACCCCTGATTTTTAAATTTGATACAGATAATTAATTTACAATTTAAAAGTGTTGTCCTAAGTTATCATCATCATTCAAGATCATTATGTATAAGCTTTACAGAAGCGGGATCAGGATTTCATCAGAAGTGTCCCTTCTGTCACTCTTCAGTTTATCTTCTTCATCACTTTATAGTTGGTTTTGTAATTCCTCATCATAGCAAACCATTTGTTCATACTGATTTCCATTATGCTGACTGCTATTGGACTAACGAGATGTTAGTCTAGTTTTTCCATTAATTACTATAGGGTTTTTGGGAAGATCATTGCAACTATAGTGAAAATCACTACTGCAGTTTGTACTCTTTCAGTCATCTGAAATAAAGTGATAGGTTATCTATAAAACTTTCATACTCTAGGAACATTGCCTATCACTTACTTACAGGTGTTCAGAATTTCTAAGATTCCCATATTTCACATAGTTTATCCTTTTTTAATAGCCATTTTAACACTTTCAAGTTGAGGGTCTTTTTAAAATCTTAATTGTGGTTTCCAATATAATACATGACTGTAAGTCACCTGGAGAGGAAATGTGTTGAAGGCACTTATGAACTTAGCTGTTTTGTTTTTTTTCCCCGTGTGTCTGTCATTTTTCTCACAAAGGAGCAGAAAAAAGCTCTGCTGTGAAGAACAGTAGTTCACCGCACATAGCTTTCATGAGCATTTCCCAGTTCACATTGAAATGCTTCCTTCTCTCACAGCTACTCCAAAAACGCCCTGTTTTCTCAGCTGCATCTTCAGATGGTAACTCAGGAACACCACAGAGTTGGGCAAGAAGGCTGCCAAGTCCTGGTCTCCACCTGAGCTTCTCTCTCACAGCCACCCTCCAGAGTGCTGTAGGATCTTATGAGACACATTACACTAAAACTGAATTGGAAGTTAACTGAAGCAACTCTCCAGTGGAGGACAGGATGATAAAAAGCACATAACAGCTCTGTCCTTTATGGAAGTAATGAATGCTTACTATACCTTATGCATTTCTTAATGCCTGAAATAACACTAGAATTTGAGAAGGTACTATTTTTCTTATGTACCTGAGAGACTAATGAATAAGTAGGAATAAACAGATTTTCCTCATTTCCTAACTAGCTGGTGCTCACCTAATTCACAATTTTTTATTGTTCTCCTCATAGTCTTGGGACAATGGTGCTCCTTGCATCAGAGAGGACAACAGCATAAATGCTCTAACTGCAGACTGGTAATTAGTGTTGTTCCACCAATACCCTGGGCACCAACTAGCAGCTAGAATATTTTTTCATACAATTCAGACTGAGAAACCAAAAGCCTCTGTTTCATCCTGATAACTTTTGTCTGACTTGCAGCAGCAGAAGCCGCTCCCCTTGCCTGCTCATCAGTAACTCCTCGATCCCAGCAAGTTTACGGGACATGCCTGAGGGCACTCCGGGGTGTGCTGCTGCAGGGTGAGACAAGGCGGTGGGTGTATGGTGCATCTCAGCCAGGAAAGATGACAGTGAAGTCTACCCCAAAGAGCTCTTGGGATAGATACTCCAAAATGCCACTCACGCCTCAGTGGTAGCTACTAGCAATTTCACTCAAGAGATCTAATTTATTTGGGAAGCACCCTGTTACTGAAATAGAGTAAATCATAAAATGACCAGATAACTGTCATGACAAGTCTTACTGTTTCTCTCCTGTCAGCAAAGAACTGTGGAATTCTGGCCACTGCACCTGCCATCTTTGGTACAGAGTCACAAATTCATTACTTTCATACTTCTCCTGTCAAAGTGTTTACACTATGGATTTAAAGGCGCCAATCTTGTTCATGACCTGCGTGACTGTCACGCCACATGACAGAACCTCTCTTCATCACAGACTGCCCTCTCAAAGTGAAACTGGAAGCAACACAAGGAAAAGCAATGCATTAAGTACACACTGCACAACTGGTTAAATCAATGTGTTTCTATTTCTTTGCAAATTGAGGACCTTTTTTATTTTATTTTATTAATAGAGGGAAATGTTGAGCAGTCACAGCTGCAACTGAGATCAGTGAAATCTGTTCTGAACATATACAACACTAAGAACACCAGAAATCAGATCTCTGGTGCCCAAATGGTATCTTGAAATTTAAGTTCCTATTCTCCATTTGTAAAATGAGAATAAAATGATGTGAAAGAAGCTCTACATCTGTGAAACATTCAGACTACTTATGATCATAAAAAAAAAGTCCAGGAGGAATTCAGCTATTCATTAAGTGATCAGTGCACAACTTATATATGCAAGGCACTGATCCTGAGGAAAAGCAAAGCAAAGCAGTATCCTGTTGCATCATTACACAGCACACTGTAATTCACCTTCCTGCACCTTTGCACAGTTTGAATGGGGATTGGCTATGCAGAAGGACTGAGTTATCAATGCTCTGTTTGAATTTCAGCAGCTTTAACAGAAATATCTATACGAGTAAAATTACTAAACCATTGAAGCTGGCGTTTCTTCAGTTGCAGTTCAGAATCTAACACCAAACAGAATGACTTCAGCACAAAGGAAACAGCTACTAATAAAATAATTTTGATCAAATTTTAAAACATGTTTAGTATATTTGTCCTATTGAAAGAGCTCTTGATGATTACAGCTTTTTATGTTGTGGCTGTATTTTGTTCTCTTTTTACATACACACAATCACCTTCATACTGTATTTTATTTTAAAAATACAACAGTAATAAATTATTAAACAGCTATATTTTTTGGTACAGAACCAGCCAACTGTGATTTGTTCACACATTTTACTAAACTAGGAATGTCAGAGAAAACCTTCCAGCTTTTGCTTGATATAATTAATTACTGAGAATCTTTTAAGACAATGAAAGAAAAAGCACTAAGGGCATGAAATACACAACAGACAGAACACTAGAGCCTGATTTTGTCTACTCAGATCAATAATAGCTTATTCTATCCTTTTTATAGAACCTATTCTCACAAAGAAGTACTATTTATCTTACACTCTCTTTGTATATGCGCATCCATACTATAAAAAAATGATCTTTTCTAACATAATCTCAAACTGCTGTGTTGTAGATACAGTAGGATAAAATTGGTAATTATTAATACAACTCTGATTTTAATTCTTGCCCCCACTTATGTAATTAGAAAATAATAACCACAACAACTACCACATAGAAATCATGCGCAGTAAAAATCACTTATGGTTGCCTAGCAACTACCAGGCTATGTGCTGAAAGGAAGAAGGACCAGAATAAATTAAAAGGCCTGACTGCAAAAGAACTGTGAGTGACAGTTCACTGCTACTGCATCAGTTTACCATGCTAGTCCTGTGTTTGCTCATGTTAAAAATACCAGCATGCTGTGCAAGTTAAAAAATCATTAAGAAATACTTCTCATTTAAAAAATATTTTTGGTTAGAAAAATATTTGTGCTCAGTGTTTCGATTTTCTCTCATTTTTGTCAAACTGCTTACAAGGTGCATACCAGCGTATAATTCTACCTGTTTAGTCAGTATTATCTTCAGTGAAATGAAATGCAGGAACGTCATTTGTACAAGGTTCTTTTTGTATTTATTTTCCCTAGCAGTATTTGGCCAGAAATAAGCTGTCACAGACCTGACAGAAGTATTAGTACTCTTTCTCCTTTGAAATCAAAAGGAGAGACAACTATGAAGGTGAAACTTCAACATGTTCTTGTACTTCTGGGAAATTTCAAACCTTTAACAATACTGAAATTCAATTTTGAGTGGGTAGAATGAAGCGTTCTGCATCCTTGCCCGAAGGCTCACAATCAGAACCATGGCTTGGTAGGTATAACTTTAAATCAAATGCAACTCACAAGAATGCTATTTAAAAAAAAAAAAAAAGGAGTGTGGGAGAGGAGAATTAGAAGAGCTGACATAGTGAGGTGGTTCCTTGCTATTTAACAACAACAGTAAACCAGCTATGTAGGGAGATTACTAATTTTCATTAAATGTACTTAATGGTTCCTTTTTGGAACTGACTGCAGTAATACATGGTGGACTTGTCCCCATCACTGAATGGAAGTGGACAAAAAAAGTTAAACATATAATTCCCGGGTTTGACATATGGCTATGTACCCCATAACCAGGGCTTGGCTATAAATAAGAATTATTTACTTTGTGTGTTTGAATATCCAAGAATATCAATTGGCATAATTAATTATTCATTAGATTAGTGATGGCTAATTATACTACTCTTCATTTTACAACAGTTAAAAACTGGCAACTTGAGAAAACAGCTGAAAATAGTCTGAATAAATCCATTTCACATACAGGAAAAATACTCTCTCCCTGAGCTATGTCATCAAAATTAGAGTACTATGGGCACAAATTTAAACATGTTGGCTTTAATGATGCAGTGATCAAAATGCTAAGCACCACAGACAAGGGTAGCCTCTTGCCAAGCAGGAAAAAGGCACAACAACTCCACCTTCCAATTTTCTTATCAGCTTTATTAAAACGCAGTCAACAGCTACCCAATACTGGGAGGAGGCTTTGTGAAGTTAACCAGTACACCATGCAAGTCCTTACTTTAAATCTATGAACAGAGCAAACAGTAAGCAGAGCACAAATGAAAATCACTCTGTATGACATAGAGCTATCAGGATCCTGGGATTCCTGAGTTCAGCTGTTGCTATTTTAACAAAGCTAATGCAAACTAGGGGTAGCATCAAACTGGCACCTACAGGAAACATCAAACTCTGAGGCGAGGCAGAAGAGAACAGTGGGTTTGTAAGGAAGCTGAACGATTACACGCTATGAATCACAGACTCACAAAATTGGTTAGGTTGAAAAAGACCACTAATATCATCCAGTCCAACCATTAACCCAGCACTGCCAAATCTACCAGTACACTGTGTCCCTATGTGCCACATCCACATGATTTTTCAACACTCTGGGGATGGTGACTTAACTACTTCCCTGGGCAGCCTGTTCCAATGCCAGACCATCCTTTCAATGAAGTTTTTCCCAGTATCCAATCTAAACCTCCCTGCGGCAACCTGAGGCTGTTTCCTCTTGTTCTCTTACTTGTTACCAGGCCAAAGAGGCTGTCCCCACCTTGCAGCCACCTCCTTTCAGGTAGTTGTAGCAAGTACTAACATCTCCCTTCAGCCTTCTTTTCTCCAGTCTAAACAACCACAGATCTCTCAGCTGCTCCTCAACAGACTTGTGCTCCAGATACTTCATCAGCTCTGTTGCCCTTCTCTGGACATACTACAGCACCTTAGTATCCTTCTGGGAGTGAGCGGCCCAAAATTGAACACAGGATTCGAGGTGTGGCCTCACCAGTGCTGACAGTCCATGGGGTCAATCACATTCCTAGTCCTGCTGGAATGAAGTATCATTCATTTTCTCCACTTAATTTTAACAATCAGAAAAAGAAAGTAACACTTAATAGTTTGTCTTCCCCTGAAATAAAATCTAAGGGAAAAACTTCAAAAGAGGAAAAAGATTGTTTGGGAGACTAAGTCTGCATGTGCATAATGAAAACTCAGCAGTTGGGGCTCAAATTTGGCATACAAAAAATGTAAAACTTTTTGTAAAAAAATCCAGTAAAATTGTTCCTGCTTTCAAGCATTTTACTGGACATGCAAACTACTTTTTGTGTGCCAAACTGATTTGGTGCTGCCATGCAACAGGACAAGAGGGAATGGGCAGAAACTGATGCACAGGAAGTTCTACGTGAACATGAGGAAGAACTTCACTGTGCAGGTGATTGAGCACAGGAACAGACTGTTCAGAGACGTTGTGGAGTCTCTCTCCAGAGAGATATTCCAGAACCATTTGGATGCAATCCTGGCCATGTGCTCTAAGATGACCCTGCTTGAGCAGGGAAGTTGAACCAGATGATCCACTACAGTCCCTTCTAATTTGGCCCATTTTGTGATTCTGTGATTTTGCTTTTTGAAAGCATAACATAAATATTACACATATGAGTCTACAATAATTGTTTCTATTTTAGAGGGAAAGAAAGACAGATTAAAAGCATCAGAACGGGAAAAATGTGACAATAATGCTGGACTGATGCATTGTAACTTGCTCTCTTCTAAAAAGATGTTTTACACTGCAAGATTACAACAAGTTACAGGGCTGTAGAGGCACCTAAATCTTAGTTTAAGAAATAACTGCAACAAAATCTCAGATTAATAAGTATTATTGCAAAAGCAGTCTGCAAAGATGATGCACATGCTTTGTTTTGGAGAATTGGGATCAATGTGTAACTGGAAAGGTGTTTCCAGGACCTTCAATCTAAGGTCTTGGTATTGTAAATAATTGTATGTAAGTTTTTCAATCAAGGATCCAAGGCTAAATCTACTTAGTTATTTCTGTCCCACTACTTCATATGGAAAGGTTCCACAACTTACTAATTAATAACTTGTATGAACTAAGGAATGCTTATATATGCTCATATAACCTTGTGGCCACCATCCTGTATTTTTACATATTTCTAGACTCTTCTTGTGTTTAGGTTTCCCTTCTTTTCAGTGAATTTACTGAGAGCAATCATCTTCCCCTCTCAAGATTGTGCTATGTTTGGATAAACAAACGAACCTGTTTCCTCTTGCAAGGCTCTCCCATGCTACTTATCACTGAAATAATTATTTACACTTGTCATAGTGTAAACTCATCTTTTTTGAATGGAAAAGCATTCAAGTACTATGTACAGCAACTCAGAAGCATTAACAGTGTCACATACAAGGACACACACTTATAATGAGTCTTTCCACATCCACACAGGCAATAGTGCCTGTGTGAAGCTCCTATCTTCTTACGGCTGGACAATACTGATGGATTGTAGTTGGCTTTGATCACTAATTTCTCTGCCCAGGTAATTATTTTTCTTTCAGTTCCACTTGAACTGATACTTGAACCAAAAGAGAAGTTCCCTATTTTAAGTCTGTAAGTACCATATAATGCACTCTGAGCTACTGTATTTCATGCAATTTCTTTCACTCCAGACTTAACTGTGTCCAGTCTACTGTGAGTATCATGCCAATATTGACACTATAACATTTTAGATTTTGGCTAGGACATTCCTCATTTAATAAATATCATATAGCCAACACCAATGGTTGAAAGAACTTTTGTGGTATCTTCTTTCCAGTTTAACAGCTCCTTTTTTAACAGTGCCTTCAATTACATATTTTTGCTTGTTTTCACTCAGATTAGTGATCTTACTCATTAATCTACTCTTTCTTTCATATTATCTTATAATTTTCCTGTGGTGCCCTAAAAAGTGCTTTACCAAACTCACAGAATCATAGAATGGTTTGGGTTGGGAGGGACCTTTGAAGATAAACTAGTTCAACTTCCCTGCTGTGGGTAGGCAGGGACATCTTTCACTAGATCAGATGACTAGAAGTCAGAGCATGCTGACCATATCTTCTCTCCTGCTTCATTACAAACCTATTCTCCATTCTAAACCATTAAGATGAAACCTAGACTAATTCAGCTTTACCTATGACAGCAAAGCAGTACAGAAGAGTAAAAAAGGATCTGCATCTGTAAGTACTGCTCTGTTATCTACAGTTGGCATGTTTTATGGTTTGATACTGAAACTGAGTAATAAAAGCACAAGTGCCCTTTAAAAAGTGACTTCAATAGTGATTTTTACTTAATGATTTGGAGCATATACCCTACAGTTCTTCAGACTGAGGTATCACTATCTGTTTCCAGTTAACAAGGACAGATATACAGATAAGATAAAGAAATGCCTATCAACATGAAGAAAAGCTTGAAGCACATCTCCCAAGACTGGAATCCAAAGCAAAACAGGGTGCAAGATGCAAGTATAGTCAACTTGACAAGGACCTCAACAACTCTCAGACCAAAGGCATCTAAAAAGTCCAAGTCGAACATTTTCACAGTGCCTTGCATCTTTTTACTTCTTCTCTTTTTTAACTATTTTCTTTATTATACGGGACACACCCCAGGTACCATAATTTCAGGAAACTAATGCTGGCTGCTTGTCAAGCCAAATCTCACTGCAGTTTTCTCTCCTTCAGTATATTCCTAGCTCTCTAGAAAGATCCAAAGAAAATCAGCTTTTACTTAAAAATCGCTCTCTAAGAACTATTAAACACATTGTCAACGTAATGTTTCATTAAAATTTTGGGATTCATGATGGGAATAAAAGGAAATAGCTGAGTTGCTACACTGCACTGCATAAGAAAAAAATCTAAATAAAAGGTTGAAATTGCACTGATGACACAACAAACAGCAAACCAAACTAAATGCTAACTTCCACTCTCGCATGGAATTCTTTAATTCAGGTTTACAAATACCTGGATAACCACCTCTGAATTTCCTTTTCAGAAAATCATATGCTGTATTTCTCCACACTGAATATTTACCTCAAATGTTGCTAATATGTCTGTTTAAACGTGTTTTGACCTTTACATAATAATCATGTGGTTCAAACTTCAATTTCCTAGAGCTTATTGTTTGTATTGTTGTAACCTTTAGCTTTCTTTGACATAGACAACCCAGCCTATCTTTTTGGATGGTTCTTAAATAAGGAAGGAAAGGATGATACTTGTCCCCAGCTGCCTACAACAGAAGTCAAGTAAGTACTAGACAGTTAGGAAAGCACTGGAGAATCCTTCCCTGCAGCAACATTATACAGCGTTGCTACAGAAAAGCAGCCAACTGGTACTCCAGATTTTTGTGAGCACCACAGATTTTAATTTTCTTTTAAAGAAAGATTTTAATAAGAACAGAGAGGTCGTTCTGTATTTACAAGGACGTATTTCTGTATTTCTCAAAAGTAAGGGAAAACATGAGCTAAAGCATGCAGAGGTTTATTAGTTTATTCCTTTGATTCTTTTGCATGCTGCCCTTTAAACTACAACAAAACTTACTAAAGATTGTAGAATTGGTTTTGACAAAGTAACTCAGGCCAAAGTCAGTAAGATTTTGGATAGGTATCACCGGACCACCTTTTGGGACACAATCAGTTCTCCATAGTCTGAATCAGCCCTCTGGACTTATCATGAAGAAAAGATGAATCATCTATTAGCACTGAAAATTTTAGCTAAAGACAAAGATGACTTCAAGCATTCAAATACTAAATACAAGAAAACCCATTTTTTTTCCCCAGATGAAGCTCATGGCCTACTTTTCTTCCAATTAACCTGTCCCTCTATACTTGCCCCAATTGCTTTCACACACACAAAAGCCCAGAGCTGAACAAACATGAACCCCCAACAAAGCTGAGGGGTTCCAACACCTAAAATCCACTTAATTCTAAAGCAGCAAATCCTGAAAATAGTAATTGAACTCTAAAGCAAAGTTAGCTCCAAAGAGTTTTAAGATGTTGAAGTTTCCTGATGCCTAAATGTGCAATTCTGTTCTGTCCCAGCTTTCACAGGATTCAGTGGTTTGATGTTAGCTCACAAAAAAAATCAGAATGCAGAAACTTGGAACTCCTCTGTATAGCTCATAGCACTGAATACCTCACTTTAACAGGCATCTTTAATTCCTTACAGAATAGAGCTTCATACAGTTTTTAAATTGGGAACAATCTGTCTTGCATAGATGTGGGCTCCTGGGAGAGGGAACAGTATGCCTTGTAACTACATAATAGATCAGTGGTTAATTTTTTTGACAGAAATCAAATACGAACTTCCTGGGGCACAAACATCAGGTAAAAATCTTTAACCTCCCCAGTAACTATCAGTTACTATCAGTAGGTATCCCCTACTGGAGGCTAGCAGAAGTAACTTTGCTTGCTATTTTAAAAGTGAGAAATAGGCATCCTGATAAGAAGTGCTTAGCTTCAGGACAAGGCTCAAGGCCGAGAACGCAAAATCCTTGCAGCCCTGACTGGAATACCTGAACTTAAACACTCCTCCCTTCTCAGCTATTTTATTAGTTGGGAGTCAGCCAACTAAATATACTGAGATGGTAGTCAGTTTCCTCCTCATCATATTTGTTGCTATGAATGCTGCTCCCACAAACTTTGGATGTACTCTAGACAGAGCCCACAGATCACAGAAAGGTTCACTGTAACAGTCACGTGCCAAAAGAGCCACGCATCACAGTAGTGTGACTTTCTCTGAATGCATTTATTATTAATTTAGTTTATAAAAGGTGCTTATATGATTTAAGTAATTCACTGTATAGCAAGGATGTGACAAGTACATGAGAAGGATTTACTGATTTTTGACAGATAGAAGCTGAGTCAAAATATAACTTTTTCAATCAAGTTTGACTCAAAGATGTT
The DNA here is from genome assembly GCF_003945725.1 of Corapipo altera. Lineage (NCBI taxonomy): Eukaryota > Metazoa > Chordata > Aves > Passeriformes > Pipridae > Corapipo > Corapipo altera. The sequence continues at coordinate 14,795,758 of NW_020884875.1, read as the reverse complement.
ATGAACTAATTCTCAATTTCTTGCCCATGAAGTACAGATGTTTTCGATTTGAAAACTTGCAAAACAGAAGTCTTCAGATGGCATTTCAGATCAGAAGGAATATTTTTTTCCTGAGGTCCTGCTATCTAGCATTTTTTTAAGCTGAAAATAGGAATTGCTTGACAAACAAGAATCCATCTCTTCTGTGGACAACATATTACGCTCAATAGTTCTGTACTTTTTCTTTTGGCAGCTCTGACACTCCTGATACGTACCCTAGGCATTTTGGGCAGTCTTTCAGGTCATAGTGAGACCCATGTAAACTTGCATTAACAACTCTGTAGCCATGTCTTTGAAAAGATTAATCTCAACACATGCTGTACCACTACACTGAAGGAAAATCCCACTCAAGCTAAATGTTCTTAAGTACATCTTCTGAGCAGAATGACTTTACTCCTAAGCAGGAGCTCTATGCTTACTTTTTGTAATTGTGTTTCAACAACTTTCTATCAGATGAGTCTTAAAATATCCTAAGTCTGAGACTTCCAGGATCAGGCCCTAAGTGGAATTACTTATCTGAAAAGCTGTGTCAGCAAGTCCTTCTGAAGACTGAAAAAAATGAAACTGTTATAAAGCACAGAGATCGATATCAGCAGAGAGGGAGAAAGGACATGCAATAGATAGAGACTGTCTCTAAGCTCACCTATCCTTGTAGTTTATCACAGTATCAATGATAGCATTCATTTGTTTTGTCAGTTTAGGTGGGTTGGGTGACAACTTCTCTGCAGGAGGTCTGCCTCTTCTTTTCTTTGCTTTCTCTCCATCCTCCTTCCCAGAATCTTTGTCCACGTTTCTTCGTCTCTTCCGTTTTTTAAGCCGAACTTCCTCTTCCATTTCTTCCAAATTGCCGTCTTCAATTGCCTGACAACCATGGATTCAAAAAGTATGATTTTTAAACAAAACAGATATTGCAAAGGTAAATAACAAACTGTATCTAAACCCAAGCACAACAAAACCCAATGCAACTCCACAGGATGCCGATAATTCAACTCAAAATGTTCAGTCTATTTATAAACAGGAGTACAAGAAACTGAGTTGCTGGTAATCAAAGAGACACTGAACATTAACCTGTCCTAAGAATCCCACTGTCCTTTCTCTAAATAGGTGCATTGTTCATCTGAACCTTGAATTCCGCAACAAATCACAGCCTGTGGTATTGTCTCAATAAGTGTACAACAAACATTAATTTCTTCATATCAGTGTTAGTTCTGGGTTATATAGTTCCACGCCAAACAGACTTTGGTATCACATGTTTCAAACGGGATAATCTAAATTGTGCTTAGCTCCCAAAGCCAGCTCACACACAATTCTTTGTGCATACAAACAACACAGAGATACTTCATGCAGTAACAACTCAACTTCTCTTCCAAATGTTTTAAGCAACTTTTAAATGGCCTGTTAAAACCATCTCTAAAATGTATCATTTTCTTCTAGAATAGTAACCAGGAGGTAGGCAGAAGCACTGACAGTACAGCGTTTACTGTAAAAAGCACTCACAACACGGGAATGAAAAAAAACCCACCCCAAAAACCAAACTGCACACATAGTCACAGACATTGAACACTTGTTTCAATTACCTGGATGTATGCTTTTAACCAGACACAGCAGCTCTACGCAGAGGGATAAAAAAATTGCTACGAAAAACCAAACTAGGAATAAAGGGAACCTGTTCACATACACTGTCAGATCCATGTTATAAAGCAAGAAGCTGAACTTTTCTTGATTTGAAAAAGCCAACAAAAGAAAAGAAATAAAAATACCAGATCATAAAAGAATTGAAATTAAAATTAAAAAAAATTAAACAAAAAATCTTAAAATTAAGGCTTTCTGATTAATGCTTTCATATAACTGATGTTGATATTTGTTGCTTTTGCCTCAATACTGCCTTGAGTACATGCAAATGCTAATCAATCCTTTCTTGCAGCTGAAAGAGCTCTAATCCTAAGGCAATTACCTTCATTTCTCCACAGCATCAAACATGGCTAATATTTATGATCATGTGAGCACAACAATCAATATTAAAAAGTGATTACAACCCAGACATAATTTTTCTCAACTGTGTACAATGTCTCTTCAAAAACATTTCGTGAACAAAACCTAATGCACAACACAAAACAACCTGGCATGTTAAAAATACCAGTGGGATTTTGAAATCTGTTTCCTATGCATCCTCCGATGTGCAAATCCACAGAACAAACACAAACGCAGAATCCTTAGAGACAGCCTGAAACTAGGCCTTAATAATCAAAAGACAATTTACATCATGCTTCCACAGCGTTCAGATAAACACTATGAAGGAGGCTTGAGATCTAATGAGTTATGAAGAAAAGAGAAGGAAAAAAAAAAACCTGCACACAAATTCATTAATATTCATCCGGATAAAGCAGGACATGCGCTATAAACCACTGAGGCTAACAAAGATTAAGAAAAGGAAATTTCTCGGCATATCTTGGAAGCTACAAAAGCTAATAATAAATACAGTATGCAAGGCTGTCAACAGTTAATGTCACTGCTCTCCTCAAGCACTCAGTTGTACACTGAAACACGGAGAACACTGACTTTTGATGTGTTACACACCTACACATGCCTGTGATGTAGTTCTACTGAATCTTCAAGACGGCAATGAAAAAGGATATTTACCTTACCACTATCAGCAGGCCGGCTATCGGAAATCACAGTTAGTGGGGATAAAATTAACAAGCCAGCAAAGCAGCGAGCTGCTAGTCTCTTCATCAGCTGATCAGGAAAAAAAAGAGAGCTGGGGAAAGGCTGTGTTTTCATATACAAGTAATTTTATTTTACTGAAAATTTAATACTGAAAGGATTGTGGATACTGAAATCTGCTGTTTCATTCTACCTACTACAAGGCCCGAAGCCTTGCTCCTTCAGCCTGCTTTTTAATATTGACAACTACTTATCATATTTCTCCCCTTATTATTCTAGGCATTCAAGTTAGATCTTTAGCTGAGCAGTTACTGATTCTTGTTAGCATTTCAGTAATTACAGTACAATTAGAAAATTTCATGTATGATTTGGAAACTGAAATAGGTTGCATGCATTTTAAAGATGCATTTATTACAGAAAATGTATTCCTATTGCTTTGCAGTGAACAGATCAGGTTTGGTTACTGAAACTGATAAAAAAAATATATTCTGATTTACAAAAAAATAGAAAAAAACCCCCAAACCAAACCAAGTTATCATTCTGTTAACTTTGGTAGCATTTTGTTGCCCTTCACAAAACTGGTGTTCGCTTAACTACAATGTATTTATGTTTCTGCTTGCTTGACAGATTTTCTACCACCAAAAAAATTCACAGTGGTCCTGTCATCACAGTTTACTAACATCCCATTTTAGAATTCTGCATAAAATTCTTCCTTGGAGTAGGTAATATTTTTGAAAAGAAATATTCACAAAAAGAAAAGATAAAAGTGAAAAACATTGTGTTTTGTGGGGTTTTTGTGTGTGTGTGTGTGTTTTTTGGGTTGGTTTTTTTTAATATTATATATAGCTATGTAGTAAAGACAAATGATAAAAATAAAACCCAAGTCAAGTAACTTATACTCCTGCACTCTTAAAATTAGTAACTAGCAGGTAGCAAATTAATTCTTAGCAAACTACAGATCTGTGAACAGATGTTAAACTTTCAACTGAACCAGTAATGTATCAGTTTATACTAAGTTTTCAAAACTTCTATGTGTGAATGTAAACTCGGACAGTTTTCCTTAATTTAAGACTTTAGTGATCCCACTTGAAAATCAGTGTGACATTACCAGAAGTACAAAAATGTGGCTATTATGACTCTCAACATTAGTCGTCAAGTGGTAGATTTGTATTTTGTATATAAACAGTAATATTTAAAAATAAACCTGTATGATTTATTCTGCCTCAAAAGATGGCTTAAAACCGTACCACATAAATGAATTATCAGCAGACAGATTAATGATTTGTGCATATGTCTACACATATGATCCAAGCATGTGTGTATTAGCAACAAAATATTTATTAAGCTAATTCATCTGCCTGAGTTCTTTGTTAGAAAAGCTTACTTTTCTAGGGCTTAAGTGCTACACCAAAGACAATGCCCTTCCAAACCTTTATCAGTATGATAATGATACAAATCCCAGGCACAAATCTCCAGTTCCTGACAGATGATGGGCTGTGTGAGAGTGCAAAATAACACAAGACATCTCCCATGCTCAAAACGCCTCTGGATTAGTGAGGTGAACAGCAAGGGAGTCAAGGAAAATGGTACACAAATAAAAATTTAACACTTTCCTTCCCTTTAGGAAACTGGACAAAACACTACAAAAATATTTGGAAACCTCATTTTCTTGGAAGAAAGCTGTAAAAATTTAATGTCAAATTTTGCAAGTTGCTGAGCGCCTCATGAAAGGCAAATACACCTTGGAGGACCCCACGTTAAGTTCCATACTGACAAAATGTTCCTGCTTTTCTGACACTCTCTTATTGCTGTAACCTAGTCCATGCACATGAAACAATTTCATTGCTAAAGAGGTAAGAGTGTGCTGGCTTCTCAGGACACCAGAATTTTAAGAAAGAGCACGCTGATCATGGATTAAGGAAATTAAACTGTGTTCCTCCAAAAAGAAGCCCCCACCTCCTAAGCACAAAAATGTATTTGTAAGGAGGCAAGTAGAAGTTACTTCTGAGACAGTCTGCCTTCCTATTGCTGCTTGCAATTATGTTTTTCCCTTGAGAAAACAAAATAGCTGTTTTGAGGTGAAAATATTCTTAGCGAATATGGATACACTACATGAGAACCACAGAAACAAAGTAAGGATGAAACGCAAAATGTTTTGTTTCTCCATTTGAAGGACAGGACATTACAGATGTATTCTTAACTTCTTCTGGAGAGCATGACACAGCACCATGACTGAACACCTTTTCAATTCAGAATTATAGACTCAAACAAGCACTAAGAGCTACAGCTCTGAGTTTTGTTTCAGGACTACCTTCTGCAAGTCAACAATTGAGTAGGCCTTGTATTAGTTTTAATATAATTTCACAGGAAGCCTTATATTAATTTTAATATAATTTCACTCAAGTGTGATCACAGAGTGAATCAATGGAGGTGCTCATCTTAAAATAAAAATCAGTTTTGCTGTCCAAGCTGTCTCATTTAGATGGCACAACACTGTAATATATAATTGTTTTTCCTTTGATTTCTCACAGTATGGCTGTGAGAAAGCTGAGGCATAGTGAAAGCTACTGCTACTACTTATAGTCAAGGAAACTGGACACATAAACCAGAAGTAGCAGGGAGCCATGTAATAAGTCTGATTGATGCTGCTTAGACAAAATGGGAAACAGGACATGAGACCTATTCCTGTGTCCCTCTCCAATTTTATCATAATGAAATGAACATTTAAAGAACTCGCCCCTTCCCTTCAAACATCAGTGCCCTGTGTCTTTCCAACTGGCAAAGTTGGAAGAGAGCTATTATCATGTGAAGATATTTGCTAGCATGCTAATTAAACCCAGTGTTTCCACAGAAAGCAGATAAAACATAGGTGAACAGAAAAAAAAAGTTACCTTCCCAGCTTCCTGAACATAAATACTAAACCAATCATGCAAAGTTTCTAAAAGAACGAGTTTTTCTGGGAACAACAAATAACTGGGTACTATATTTACTATGGCCAAGTCATAGCTTAAGGGTTATGACTAAGCTTAAGGGATGTTAAGCACTTAAAACCAAAAAACATGTCAGTAGTGCAGTAATGAACAACAGATGACTGCTCTGCAAAATGAAGTTCCTTATGAATGGCCAACCCTATGGATGGCTAATAAGAAACACTGAAAGCACTAAAACTACATCTACCTGCTCCTACCAATTTCTGTCTTCAACATAATCCTTCTTGGAAAATTCCATTGATATTCCAAGAGAAGTTCTTTTCCCCCTCTATTTGAAACCCTACCACTCTTCCTTTTACATTTTTTCTCAGATTAAATCTGGCAACAAATGGAGACTTCAACTTTCCACCCTGATGTTCATGTTCTTAAAATGATCTCTTCAAAATCCAGCTCTCTTGTTTATTCTTTAACAGTATCATTCCTATGTCTGGGACTGCTTCTAATTTCCATGTGTTAGAATTATTTCTTGGCTTTCTAAAGTTCCTTTACACTGCAGATATATCTTGCTGTGCTATAGCATAGAGGTCAGTATACTCCAGATGAAGACTGTGAAGAAGAATACCGTAACTCTTGACAATTAGATGAAAGGGCTTAAGATATTCTATCAACAGTGCAACAACAAAATACCTGAAGACTATTATAAGGATTGATGAAGAGTTATTTTAATTGAATTTCCTCTCCTTGGTGGATATTACTGCACAACAGATTTACCAGACTGCTTTTGCTGGAACAAAATGAAAACAGAATGTAAATCAAAATCTGCCAAAGGTAAAGAATTCATGACTACATCCAGTTTTAACTTGCTTTTGCTGGTGACTCATTCTCTTCCACACAAGGAATAGGCCAGAAAGTCTCCATCCAACACTTAAGTAGAAACAAAGGTATTGCTTTCTTAAAAAACTTGAATACAATGTAATTATTGGAAAAACACATCAACTTGTAACACATGGTCTTCTCAGATAAGCTGAACTTCCAGCAATTATGGACACTGAGTCCTTCAGCCATGTGTTCAATTAAGGTCTGCATCTTCACTTCACCAAAATTTGTATTTTAAGAAGTGGGAGAAGATAAAATGTTTTCTGTTTCGCATTTGAAAATTATTTGCACTGAAACTCCAGTTGCCTATATTTAATTAGACATTAAGGAGAGCAACAATGCAAACTATAAGTAGGTGTTTTTTTTTGCATTTTGATTTAAAGATTGATGCCAAAAAGACCTGATAAAACCATGCAGGAATGCAAGTTATCATTAAAGAGAAAGGGTCTCAACTACAGCAACAGGGTATAACATTGAAAAAAAAAAAGGTATCTACTTAAAGTATTAATAGGACCAAAGCCTTTATCTTCAGTGTTTTCTTGCTGATCTGAGAAAATTTTTAAGGTCAAATATCCTAATATTTAATCTTGATATTCTGTGGTCTACAACTACTCAGCCACACCCTTAAAAGTTCTACAAACTATCTGTAACTATCTTCTAGAGTTTTCAAAATGTCTTGCTAAGAAGACTGCATTTAAACAACCTCTTGTCCAAGCCAATCTCATCTAGGAGCAGCAGAAAGATGGGGGAGAAATCTAAACACAGTCTATGTCAGAAACTATCCATATCAACCTCTGACTCTTTATCACTGAACCGTTTTCTTGTCGTTGTTTTTTTTTCCTTTTTGTGTTTCCCAAATATTCCCCCTTTCAATTTAGAAAGCTGTATCATCTGCTTAAGAATTCTTGTCACTTAGAATTATAGCCTGTTTCTGAACACAGTGAAAAAAGGCTCTCATTCAAGACTGGAGGACAACTTATAACAGACTTGTGACATACTATGCAGGAAAGTTGCCAGATGATAAACAAACTTATTCTGAAAGGGATGTTAAAATAGCAGTTCTCAAGTACATGATACAGTGAGTATTTGAGATTGCCTTCAGATTGTTCATAGCCTTTTCACATACTGATGACTCGAAAAGTAAATACTGTTAATGCACTGGCACTGGAAACAGTTGCAGGTATCTTTGGAGGTATGATCAGAAGTAAAATCAAGAGACACAACTGGATGTAACTAACTTAAGAAAGACACTGGAAGACTATCATGAAAATACTGCAGATATGTTTCCTGGCTTCAGATTCACAAGCAATCTACGTTAAAGTAAAATCCAGAGATGCCTCATTTTTTCCCCTTTATCTTGTTCACTCTTACAGAGATGCATGTTTGTTGCTTAGACAGGATTCTGGAGCATTTAGCGACTGGTGTTATTCAGTGAGAAGTGTAAAAAGGGAAGGTTTCTCCCTTTTTTTAATTTTTATCAGCATTTTTCTGTCTTGTCCAGAATTCTGATTCATGAAAGCCTACTTCAGGAGTGTAGAGGGCAGTATACTGACAAAGGTATTGTGAGAGAACTGGCAATCGAGTTATGCTTTTTCATAACCAGGGACATTATATTCCCTAGAACAGGGGGCAAGGAAAATCAATCGCCTGAGAAAATTACCTTTTCTGATGGATGCCAGGGGGAGGTGAGGAAGATTACTTTTCTTACCTTTTCCTAAATTCCTTTAAAACAACAAGTATGGAATTTAGCATAACGCTTTCGTGTCCTACAACAGAAGATGTTCTTTACTACCTTGGCATCTCAGAGTTTAAAAGGAAAATAGTTTCAAGTTTGTTATAGCTTAGTTTGTACTGAGGGTTTTGCTTCCAGATCTTCCTTTTTGGATCTAAAATAAATCTTTTACTGGAAGGATGTATCATCCTACTGCCTTCTGAGACTACTTTTTTCCTTCCATTTTAAATGACTTTCTACAATAGCTGATTAATTAGTTTACAAATTATGAACAATATTTAAGACAATTAGTAGTATTCCTGGTAAAACCTACATTCCGCTCAGGCTCACAGATAAAATGTCATAGAACAGGAGGAAACATGTTGCAATGAAGTCTTGAAAATACTCAACAACAAAGGCCAGATCCAAAACCATGGAAAAAACTTCCAGGTATTTACTGTCTCTCAGTCAGGTAAGACATTGTTTATTTCACATGGGAAATCATGCATAAAAAAACCAGTCAGAAACACATCTATATCTGACCACTAATAAGCGCATAGAATGACTTTTCTTCCCAGTTCTGAGACAAGTATTTCCTGTTCCTGTTTACCTTGTATTTCACAAAATACTGTTACTGTTGCAGGTTTCTGAGTAATTCTGAGCAATGTTAATTTATCTTTTTTCCTTATCATTTACCTTGTTTAAAAGACATGCCATTCTTCTGTTGTGAAAGAAGGTAGGAAATCTTTACTTTGCAATGTCACCTCCTGGCAGACTAACAGTGTGGCTGATGTTTTGCAGCTCATAATGCTAACAACTAAAGACAGACTTCTCATGTTTGATTTTATTCTTTATGAAAAAATTCTCAAATTTCAATCCTTAAGAATGGAAATTAATGGATTTTTAAATTTATTAAAAAAAAAAAAATTCCAGGGCTTAGCCCTTCTGCATCCAAAGAACTTTGTCTCCTTTTTCTTCTAAGACAGAGTTTATACCCTCACCAGATCAGCTCTTCAAAAAGAAACCACAGTCCTGGCTCTTTCCAGGACATTTACTTGCAGTGAATGTCGAAAACATTTGCGGCAACAAGCATCTTTTCCTATGGTAAAAATAAAACTGACAATGCTAAGCACTGGAAAAGGTAAGTGGACATGACAAACTCTTGTCCTGGAACATACTCAGGGGGAGTAACAACAACATCTGGCAACATACAGCAGGATACCATGTTTTAGTAGAATGTTTCCTATAAAGAACAAGATGCCTTTTCTTCTACTATGGAAACAACACAGCTGAGGACTAAAACACAAAGGGATGATTAGCAGATTTCCAGTGTGGAATCATCAATTTTGAGCCAAATCTATAGCCTCAGAATAAAGGAATTACTTGGCTCTCAAGTAAACAGATATTTAGTGGTGCCTTCTAACTGCCCAGAAAAAATAGTAAAAGTTTTCTTTCTTTTTGATCAACGGATGAATAGACTAACAAAAGACTTCTATTTTACAAGTGAGCATAAATTTTATGTGTATCCTGAAACGCTACTGCATTTAATGATGCAACATGAGAAGCTTATAGTACAAAGTTTAAACTGGCATCTTTAAGCATGTCAAAGTAAACTCAGCTTCTGCCAACAGACATCCCATTAAATATTTTCTCTTGTATGTCCTTCTCCCCCCTTATATTTAAGTACATTTGCACATTCTCAGCAGTCATTTTTTACTACAAGTTTAAAATGTGGAACATAGCTAAATGGGAACAACATCAAGAAAAAGCCCTCAAAACAAAACAGATAAAAGTATCTCACAAAAAAATGAACAGCTTTCAGAAACCATTATAGTTTAATTATTTTTTAGTGGATGTTCATAGAATTCTTGTATCTTCTTATTCACAGAAAACAAGTTAAGGATTTTTCTAATAGCATGGGAAATTTGGTTTAGAGATCTATCATTTTTAATGTAGGTACTCTGAGGCAATTAAGAATGGGAAGCACATAAGAGAGTACGGTATGAGAAAAATATATGGCAAGAGGTTAGAAAACTCACTTCCTATGCCAACAGAGGAAAAAAATTTGCTTATAGAAATAGGCTGTGTTTAAAGAATAAACAGTAGGAGATAGCCCCTTGTGACATTTCCAACGTAGTTTTTTAATAACTTAGAAGAATTTGGAGGAAGATTACATGAAATGCAACTAAGTCAAACTTTGGATAACTTGCTGAGAAAAGCTTAGTTACATGTATCTTTTATGTATCTTATACCAAAACATTATTTTGTGATGCTTAGTGATGCAGTGAGTTCCATGTCTTCAGGATGCTTCTAAAGCTGCAGTTACCTGACTGTGGCAGGACTTACAGTACAGTTTGACCCTTTAAGATGTAAATCACAGCCTAAAAGTAAAAATCTAACATCAACAGTACCTGTCTAGAAGGTCTTTTTGGTCTTCTGGGATAAACTGCAATGCAAATCACAGTCTGACAAGCAATAAACTATTGAACAAAACAAAGAAGATTCCTAAAAAGCCAATGAGAGCTAAGAAGACACAAAGTTTCCCAAAAAAATAATGTACAGTATAGTATTGTATACTACAGATGCATATACAAAAACTAAAGTAAGTCTGTAAGCAGCAACAAAGTCCTTAGTTCTGAGCTCGAATTCTAGTTAAAAATGTCAGATGTAACTGAAAAGGATACATAATGGATACCCATGAAACCGTAAACTGTAACACTCTAAACATGATGATTTCAGAGTACAGGACAAAATTATATGGTTGTGCTTACTGCAAAGTCTTTGTGGGATTTTTTTTTTAAGATTAAAATTTTACTGCTAGAGTAAGGAAGTACACTATTGTACTCATCAAGTAAGGTATTTCAAGATGACTCAGGAAGCTAACTGCCACTCGTGACATGCCTAAGGATAAGCTGAGTAATTTTTGAGAAATTCAGTCTGAAACTTCCCCGTTCTTCCATATTTGCTATGTTAGTTCTTCCATATTGTTTATATACAAGACACAAATTGCTATCACTTCTACAGAAGGAGCAGAGCTCTACATACACATGCCAATCCATCAGAAGAATTACTTTTTCCTGTCACACCTGCTGCATGAAAAACATCAGCATGAAGCTTCCCATCACCTGCTCAGGTCTGCCTTTAGAAGGTGGCCTTCTACAAAAAAGGTCTTAGTTTGCTTAGAGTGAATAAATACTTCAGCCACAATATACACTTGGAAAGGCATGGGTAACTTCTTACCCATGTTGCAAATGCAACATCTATTTTTTTAATTAATTATTTTTTATTTATTTTTTTCAACATATGAAAATGTACTGTCTTTATTCAAAAATCAATAGGTGACAAAAGGTTAGCTACTGCATATCACCCATCATTGTTACTGTCAAAGTATGTCAGAGAACACAGCAATGAACATGCTATGTTCATGCATGTCAGAGAACATAGCAGTGGAGTCAAATATTAAAATGTTTGCTGTTTCTTATTCCATTGCTATATGCCCCAGCAACAATAATATTTTACACTTTTAATGTAGACTTCTTTTCTTGTAGATTTTGTGAATTATTTAATAGTTGTTTAGGTTTTAGTTTTAGAATCACAGAATATCCTGAGTTAGAAGAGACCCATAAGGATCACTTACTGCATCTTCTGGCCCCGCAGAGAACCATCCCCAAGAATCACATCATGTGCCCAAGAATATTGTCCAAACGCTTCTTGAATTCTGTCAGGCTTGGTGCTATGACAACTTTCCTGGGGAGCGTGTTCCAGTGCCCGACGACACTCTGGGTAAAGAACCTCTTCCTAATATCCAACCTAAATCTCCCCTGACATAACTTCAGGTCATTCTCTTGGGTCTGCCACTGGTCACCAGAGAGAACAGATCAGTCCTGCCCTTTGCTCCCCCTCCTGAGGAAGCTGCAGCTGCAATGGAGGTCTCTCCTCACTCTCCCCTTCTCCAGGCAGCTGATTTGAACAGTATTTCTGGCATCTTAACCACAGGACCTATTTTTTTTCAGGAAAAAATTTGCACTCAAAACAGTAGTAATACAACAAAACCTGAAACCTAGAGTTTTAGCTCACAATTTCCAGCCTACATAAACTTGGTATGTCAGAAACTAAAGCTATTTTAAAGAAAATGCACTTTATTTTAGTCTAATACTAACAATATTCCTCACATTTTTAAAAAATACATAAAAGGACTTACATGTCACTCACTACTATTCCAATTTTTCTAGAGGGGAATAGATGCACAATTCCACTTGAAATATTTGTTATGGTACTTTACATATAACATTGTATAGTCAAAATCACAGACTCAAAAAAAAAAGAATACTATGAAAATACAGCAATGTTTTACTGATTGGTATTCTTCGTAAGTAGCTGTTCAGATTTCCTGACTTGAGGTCTTTCTCACAAAGAGAATGTATTTCAAACACTAAAAATTACTTTGCAGAGAATATCTCAAAAATGCTGAAGAAGCATTTCAAAGTACTTTTTTAGTTTCCAAAATTAATACTCTCAAATTAATACTCTCAATCCTGATTCCACATTCTGAGAAAGTCACCCAGAGTGTAAATCAGGCCCTTTTCTTTATATACTAACAAAATTATCTTGTCAAAATAGAGAACTGAAGGTATCAGGCAGATGCATTTAAATTCCCTCTCATCCATAAAAAGCCAAGAAAACCCCACTTCATCTAAACTGCTTCATTAGTTTTAATTTCACTGGAACTTAAAGCTACCTAATTTTTTCCATAAGTAGATTCTGAATTGAATTTCATGAAAAGGACACGAAAGATACATAGTAATATGCAGAACATAATCATGACTTGGTTAAATAAGGCTTTAAAGTCATGTCCAACTTTCTAATCCTTCAAAAAATCAGCTTCCACGTGCATAGAACTTATCAGCCTCAAACTGCACACTAGAAAAGAGTACCTGGGGCATTCTGATGATTGCTGGTCACAAAACAGACAACATCCTGGGATGGTATAACCCTCCAGTGACAGTCTTTTAAATGTGACTTGTTCTCCCTTACAGCTTAACAAATTCAATTGGAATTACGATTCAATACTAGAGAGCAGAGTTTAGGTCAGAATGTACTTTCTTCAAATGTTGTGGGCAAATACCCACTTACTTGACAGTTAAACAGGTTCAGCAGCAAGTCAGGAAACTTTGCAGTTGTAACCAAAAATGGTATAAAGGAGTAATGAAGAGAAAAAAACAGGGGTGCAGGGGTATAATGTACATGAACTATTCAGATAAACTATGCACTGGGTTAACAGTTAATTTTTTTCTCCTTCTCAGAATTTCAGCCTTCAATATAGACTAAAACAATTATAGAATGTAATGCTAATTTTCCATTCAGCTATTTCAGTATCTAACAAAGACTACTGTAAAATCAAATTCCACCATCACAGTTTACAAAACCAGGTCTTAGAATTATGTTCCTAGTATTGATTCTAAAGTTGTATACAAAAAAGTGAATGTCTCTCAGAAAACACAAACCTTCTTGAAAAACTTTTAGTGATTTATACCAAGTTGTAGCCACAAGTTGGCCCAACTTTACTCTCTGCTACCAAACTTAATCTAACATACTATTAGAGAGTGTGTAAAATCAAAAAGTTATGCAAAGTTCTGTCTGATGAGAAAATATTTGAAAACGTGTCCAACAATTTTCCTGCTAGGTAGTTTGATTTATTATACAACATAACCTCAGTTAGTAAATATAAACAAATAAAATTTGTCATGATTATGTTAAACACTATTCATCAGATATTCTGTATGTGTGAAAGCCAGCACTGGTTTTCTTTAACTGAGACTGACTAATTATAAACCAAATGTCGGAATTTCACTTACAATTTTTAGATGAACTAAACAAGCATGACTTCTGCAATTCTGCATGATGTAAATGAGATATTGCTGATTTTGTACTCAGATATGTTTCCCTGGCCAATATGCAAAGCTATTTCAAATTAGTTGAACAACTAGGGACTAAAACTTTATTCATATCACCTAGCCAGCAATTAAGTTGAATAAGAAGCTGAAACCAGATGCAACTGTCTTAAGGGTCTTGTAACTACTCAAAAAAAATCCTCTGTTTCTTGAAACCTGTGTTAGGCAATAGACTTCTCAGTAGATGACCCCTCTAGAAAATAATATGCCATGGGATCCAGTAAAGCATTTTGTAGCTCTGTTAGAAATCGTGCAGAGACAAAACCTGTTAATGCATGAAATACTTCCAGCATACAAATGCTTTGTAGAATCAGGAAGCAATCTCCTCCTTACAGATTTTTTTTTTTAAGGAAGTATGGTTGTCATGCCAACTGTTAGAGAACAGCAAGCTGCAGCGACAGCTAGTGATGAAGCCTGTTTGTGTTTTAGAAATTTCCTGGGAGGCTGTCAGTGAATTACAGGTTGTTCGGGGCAGCAGCACAATCTCACTAAATACTGTCTATGATTATATGGCTTCTTTAATTATTTCGTTCCTTGCTTCCAAATTCAGGTACTTGACCTCCTAGCAAGAAGGGAGCTGACATACTTGTCAGTATACATGCATGCATACAGATCCTGAAGTGTATAGCGGATCCTGTGGGCATCTGCCATGATCTGAACAACACTTTTCAGTGTTGGGTGTATCAGCAGAGGGTTCAGAGTCCAACTGAGAAGGGGTAAGTAGTTACCTTCACAGTCAGAGTTGTGGCTGCTGAATGAGGCAAAACTTCTTAGAAAAGATCTAGTCAACTCCATAAGACATAAAAGAAAAAGAGACAGCTGAAGACTAGACATTGATATTATGAAACTAATTTACTGGTCAAAAATGCAAAGTTTTATTCAGAAAATCCCATGAGAAGACAGCTATAAAGCTGTAACAGCAGCCACAGCAAGAGAAAGAAATAAGGGGCATCCCTTGATGCTGGTAAACAAATCTCCTTCTGTAATATTGCAATAACAATAGACCTATCTTTGGAGAACAGCATGACGTAGAACACAGTTAGAAGGGTATCTTATGAATTAAAGTATTAGTCAATTCAGAACTCACTGCTTCTATCTTATATCAGCAAACTACTGATATAAGTAGTTTGCTGCATCCAAGTTAACATTAAACAATTAATTACAGTTTTCATGCAATATGCATGAGACTATTACAGGTTACAGTGTCAAAGCCACAAGATACAAGTGCTTATAAACTATATAACACCATTTTTTAATGTTTATACAGTTAAATATTCCCTTGAATATGTTGCACACAATTATTATGACATATTCTAGAGATGTCATTACGGAAAAATCTAACACACCTTCAAAGAAGACGTAAAAGATTCTGCTGAATCTGCTGAATCTTCAGATTCTGCTGAAAGGCCAATGGGTGTGACAAAGAACTCCATTTTACATACATGAAAAATAAGATTAAAAAAACTCAGAAAACTTTGCTTACATTTCATTATCTACCCAACTAGGAGTTTTATTTGAATGTGCATAAGCAGTGTTACACTATAAACGTAATTCCATCAAAAAGAGTCTAAGAAGTGTTGGCAGTTCCTACTCTTGTATTTGTTTCAACACACCCTCAAGGGCACCTGAAAGCATGTTAAACTATGTAGACAGCAGAGTTAGTGCGTGCACTGTGAAGCAATCTGACTTAGGTAACAGCTAATCTGAAAACATGCTTAACAACACAACAGAGAGAAGGGTGAACAATTTCTGTCGACAGAAAAACAAGCCACGGTGAAAAAGGGTTAGTATGTATACCATCTTGACTAGCAAGGTTTCTAACTTGGCCTCACAAAACAGACTCAGAAGCAAACAATGAAAAAAACCACTATCAAGTACATGGAGACTTGCTAAGAAATTGTTTTCAGAGTAGTCCTTAATGACTCTTTATCAAGTGGTCCAGCACTTTGCAGTTTTTACTGTCTTTAGAAACACAGAATAGAAAGTATGCCCACTAAATCTCAAAAGAACACCAAGCTGACCAGAAGTTTACCTAAGGATAGGCTTAAAATTCAGCGTAATTTTCATGAAGAAAACTCAGATATCATTCAATGAGGGTGTATGCTAAATCCTTGCACCAGGAAGGAAAGATCGACTATATGAAACATGATTTTGAAAAGCTGGCAAGGAAGTAGATCCACAGAAAAGGATTAAGGTCTTATACTGCATCAAAAATTTAACATGAGTCAATACCTTTCATGTTAAGAAAATGAAATACTGGATTATGAGGTGTAAGTATCCTAGAAGTTATGTGAAAGAACTCCTCATCCTTATTCAAATGACACTGCATCTGGAATTCTGATGTCTAGCTTTCAACCAAACCCGTAGAAAGACACCAGTTATATGTAGAAAAACTAGGGGAAATTAGTGAAAACAATAAAAAAACCTAGAAAACAGGAACTATGGAGAAAGACTGCATAAGCAGTGGTTGTTAATCTTATGAATTTACTGAACAGGGAGACAACTCTTCTATGACACAAAATGTTGAAAAAAACAAAGGTAGTAGCCTGTTCTGCATGAGCAGTGATTAGGACAAGAACTAATTAGCTTTAATTCCAACAGGAAAATACAGGTAAAATATAAGGAAAAGTCAAACAGTAAAAAACATTCTGCTCTGGATTTTTAAATTCACTGCTCAGGAATGCCTAGAAGAACAGGTCAGATGAACTACTATTATAAACAACACAGGACTGGATGATTCTGCTTGCAGAAGGAAGAGGGATCAGATGATTTCTTTTATGGTTGCCATTTTTAAAAATAAAACACTTAACACAAGTGTTAACTTGCCAATTCAAGACACAAAACACAAAAGTCAAAGCTAACGTCTATGTTGCCAAAGCCAGAGTATTTCATCATTTAAAAAAATTAGCTTAAAATGGCCTTGAGTAGATGTACACTATACTTCTCCACAGACTCCTTGCAAATGCCAAATATAAAACTCCCGTAGTTTCACAGACTTCCTTAAATTTACAGCTGATGTATCATTAAAGCTTTTCTCCCCTAAGCCGCAGAATCCAGATTAGCTCCTAGCACAGTATTACACAATGCACTCACACCAACATCACATTTGAAACTAAGTAGGTTAAGATTTTTACCTATCTTTAGCAAATATACACAAAAACTACACTGTATATTCATGTTGGTATTGTCTGTTGTTCTTCTACAATAAAACTCTGTCAAACCATGTAGCTTCGTTTTGCTCTTAAAATACTTTATCTGTAAGTTTTTGAAATCAGAATATTATCAAATTTCCTTGTTCTGAAAAGACTTTCCAACAATCAATCCTCACCATGCTCCCTCCTATATTTACTCCCACTCTGAAAAGACACATGCATTATTACTCACTAGATGTGTATTTCACAGAACAGCAAGAATCCTTAAGTACCACAAACCCACAAATTTTGCCTGAGTTAAGCTTAGAATCTTTGCTTTCAGGTCTTAAATTCTTACATCATTTATCAGGTATTTTGATCTTAGTGGAGCCAAGAAGTGCTCAAGATTTGGAAATGAAATAGCATGAGAGAAAGGAAACTTATGTGAAAATTTCCAAATTTTTAAAAGGGTTAAATTCAGGTATTTAAAAACACAGCCAGCTTCTGCAGCACAGAAAGTTGTAACACACACTGATTACTAGTCTCCTGTACCACAAAAGAATTCTTTGGGTATCTGAAAGATGACACATATGAAAGTGCCTAAAGATGTAAGAAATATGTCAAGATCCATGGCAACAGAATAGTTCCAACTGAATGCTACCGTAGTCCTGATTCAGCACTTAAAAACACTGATTTAAGTTTCTGCAGTGCAGTTCAAAACTTATTTATGCCTTCAACACAGCAGCAAAAGCTGGATATTAAGGACATTTTAGGCCTAACTACTACATTGTGTTTTCCCTGCTGCAGTCTTCAAAGCAAAAAAAACAAACCCCACCCCAAATGACTAAATTTCAAATGTAAAAAACCCAACCAATCAACTAGAAGGCACAACCTACCCGCAGCCACTGTTTCTCTGTGAGAGCATCACTGTAGTCCACATCCCTGCGCTGACGGGATCCTCTACCAAATATTTTTTCTTCTTCTTCTTCACATGTAAGCCTTTCAACTTCAGCATCATCCTTAATAATCCAGGATGGTAATTCATCCTCCTCCATCAAGCGTGGCTTACGCTTAGGGTTTCTGGCATCCTCCCTGCGACGGTCCATGTCCATACGCTGCAACGGGAATCGAGAAAGGATAAAAAAGTTTTAAGGGCCATTACTGAGCGCACCATGTAAATGTCTACCTATCTGTTGATATCTGAAATGTTAAAGAAGTCCTTCACAGGTATTTCCCTTTCATGATACTCTTAAATACTTCTAAAATGCAACTATAAAAAGAAAAAGCTACACTTGTTTGTTAATTTTCAGTCATATTCACTATTCCACAACTAGCTTTCACTGAAGTAACTAAGACAACGAAGCAGCCAAGTGACAAAAAGCAGATCACAAGAATACTGCTGTGTTCTGTTAATTAAAAAACTCTTCCTTATTTGCACAGGTTTTTTGTATTTTTGTATGTGATCTGCAAATACTAATCATTCCCTCACAATGTCCCCATAAGGTGTTACCGTTATGTAACTAAAAGGAATAATTGAAAACACACAGTTTTGTGTGCCTGAATATCAGAAGAAGAAAATTTAGAAGTTCGTATTAGAAAAGAAGAATCAAAAGAGAATTAATAAATTCAGAGAAGAGCTTGCCTACAGTGCAAGCTTTACAGTACCAGAAAGCCAACATGCTTAAACCTGAATTTTTCCTGATCATACTGCTGTACTAGACAAAAATCAAAACACAGAAATACCAGATAATGTTGGATAAAGTGTTAAGAACATTAGAAGGTAATGTTAAGACTTTCAGCTGAAATTTAAATAATTTAAAAATTTGAATAAGCATATAAATTAATTTCAAGTGTGGTGAGCAATTACCTCCGAAAACAGATATGGATACTGAGGATAGATTCCCATGACCTACTCACCAGTGAGATACTTCATAATCCTCCTGGGGAAGCATCCACCTTTCTCTATTAACTATATGCTGATCAAGCTTCCTACGGTTCTGTGAATTTCATCTGCATTTTTTTAAGTACTCAAATCAAGTAATACGAATACCCATTTCAGTTAGGCCTTTTGAAGAGTCATACAGTACTTATTACTCAGTAATTAGTTGCTAAGCAGAGAAAACAAACAGATGGCGACGAAGCATTTAATTTTCATATTTGAAAAAAAAATAATATTAATAGACTAGCATCAGAATTGGCTGTAGCATTGTAACAGGCTACTGCTTTGGCCAGCAAACCTTCATAGAAAATGTTTTCAACTATGTGCAAACCCCTTCCTTGTGTGCATGACGCTGCATTTAACACAGGAGGCCAACTAGAAGATCATCCTTCTACAACCCTAGCCAAGATACAGACACGCATGAATTCAGAGGTATTATCTCTGGGGTGACACAGGTATCACTAAGGTAGGGAGAAGACAGCCTGTGCTTTTTATCTGACTGTACAAGACCTGAAATATTGATAAAAAGAAGACAAGGAGCCCTGACTGACAAAGTTTCTTTTCAGATTTTTCTTTTATAATTAAACATTTACTACAATGAAAACCATTTTTATTAACAATTAAAATTATTTCTTAGCCATTAATATTTAATTTCATTCTTTCTATCTTACTATTTTCAAACTCTGGCCTTCAAAGCATGCTACTTTTGCTTTTTCAAATTTTTATTACCTACTGCAATTCTTTACTTTCCCCTAAAAACTTCCATGTCAATTAATATGAAAAACATAAATTAAATCCACACAATTCAAATTTAATACTAAAAGATGAAGTTTTAAAAATTTCCTGCTAATAGACATAAATTCATCAGCTACTTTCAATTCAAGGATTAGTTCTTCCCTTCTGAGTCTGAAGAAGAAATACTAAGAAGTTCTTCTACTACCAGCACAAATCTACTTTCACAGAAATCAGGGTACATTCAGTCAATAATTTGGATGAAACTATTTCTTTTGAGTTTTGGATTGAAAGGCCACCTCTTGGTTTCTGTCACGTAAATCTCCTTACATCCGAATCACTGACGCAAAGTTTAAAAAGACACGTGTCTGTAAGCACTCATTTTCTGTGCAGTCTGACTTTAGAGATTTCAGTTTTTCTGAGATAATGTTCAATGAAGCAAGAGCCATGCCTATACAGACATTTTAGTAATTATTCCATCAGTGCTGCAGTAGCATTAACAAAGAGGGAAGAAGTAATAAAAATGAGTGGCTTACATTTGAACTACTGTCACTAGCTCTATTTTGTTAACTGTTCAACAGTTGTAGCAGCAGAGATGCAAGTAACTGGGCCCTTGACAAAACCTCAGCAAACTCCAGCTAACTCACCAAGAAAACAACAGTGTAAGTCTACTAATTTGCTATCTAGTTAAGTTCCTGTAGTTGTCCTTGCCAACATCAAAGCCCAAAAGGAAGAAGAAAAGTTGAATAGCAAAAGGATGCTGTAGGATTAGCAAGCCAAACTGTGACTACAGTTTTCACACTACAAATTTCTCAGGTTGTGTCAGATTCTTCCTCCAGATTGTCACTTTTTCACTGTACTGACAGCAAGGATCTCTGAGTCTGTCATGTGAGGAACTCCGTGTTTAAGTGGACTACACTTCTTCCCTCAGATAAACAATGCAAGTAAATAAAGCATATTCCTCCAATAAAGTTTTCCAAAATTTAATGACAAAAGGTTAAAGCCTTAGTTAAAAACACTGGAGAAGATAATCTACTTATAATCACATCATCCTTACCATAAAGAGATCAAACTCCTCCTCACGTCGAGCAATCATCTGATTCAGAGTCTCATCATCAGGAACTTCATCTTCCTCCTGGTTAAAAAGATGGATAAAATTATTAGAAAGAAGTTACATGCAATTTGAAGTAACAGCCTCCATCAAGTCAGAGCTCCACTGACCCTCCCTCTCAGACAACATGTGTGAAACACTCAAAAGTGAAACTAAAACTTTTAAAATGTTCAGCTATTCAGAAGTTACACAAAAATAACAATCAGAGAGACAACTGGGACTTATTACTACCTTCTTAATTCAAGAATGTGGAAATGAACAATGAGGAAAATTTGGGTTGTGGTTTTCCTGGGTCAGAAGCACAGTCAGTGCTTTGGTTAAAATGTATTTTCATTCTGCTGTTCTACAGTGCTCCCCCAGCTATACTATTCTACATTTTGAGGTCTTTGCTGCCAAAGCAAGGAGAATGAAGAAGTCCTGATTAAATGAAATAAAATGAAATATGTCTTTATACTGGAAAATAACACTGCTGAATCCCTTTCTCTTGTCCGCTGTCTGCTTACAAATTGAGATGTGAAAATTTTACTTCGACAAAATCAGTTATGTCATAAAAACAGAAACAGACACTTGAAAAACAATTCACAACTGTAGCATTCAATGAAAAATGTTAAAGCTGAACACTTATGATATCCATTTTAACACAATCAGAGTCCACAATTTCAGTTTCCCTCCCTGAATTATTATGAAAGCCCAGAAAACAGGTCACTCGAAATGGTAAAACTACAGTGATTCCTTCATAGGGTTTTCTAAACCTGTTATTACAGTATAACCAGAGACCTATAATTCTTCATGAAAACTCATATTTTGAACCCAGTGTAATGGGAGTATAGGATGCTGCATATAACACCCCAAAACCTAATATCCTGTAGCTATTATTTTTCTGAAATGAAGAA
Source organism: Corapipo altera (assembly GCF_003945725.1). Lineage (NCBI taxonomy): Eukaryota > Metazoa > Chordata > Aves > Passeriformes > Pipridae > Corapipo > Corapipo altera. The sequence goes on along the minus strand of NW_020884875.1, from coordinate 14,773,781 downwards.
AAAAGGCCTTTATATATCCACCTATCTTCCCTCCAGTGGCAGGATTTCTACAACTCAGAAAAAAAAATCCCAGTTCTTATTGATGCAATTCTCAGAGAACACCTTTGTACCTTAATGAACATATAATTTAACATGAACAAAGCAAATTGGAAAGTGATAGCTGGTTCTTCTTACTTCTACTCACTTCTCCTTCAATGTTCAAAAAAAGGAAGTCATATGGTTACATACAGAGAGAAAAAAAAGATTTTTCTATGAATGTGATCATCCTGAAAGTTTCATACACTTCCTACCATCTCAAAGTAATTGTTGATCCGAAAAAAATCAGGGATCCCACAGCAGAAGCTGTGTCCGTATCATCTGTGGTTAACAGGATGTGTGAATAATTCTGTTGCCAACCAGGTACACTTGGTAGAAGAAAAAACTAAAAATAAACACCAGTGCTAATACAAAATTACTCCATGAACAAGTTACTTCTAATCACTTGCGATACACTGCTGTTATTCTAATAAATCTTTCAAAATACACAGAAATTACCTCTTTCCTTTATCTAGCACTGCTGAAAGAAAAAACAGTGCAAAAGAAGAGGAAAGAAGAAAGAAAAATAAGGGAGTTCAATACTAAACTTACAAAAACTACTAAGAAAGTACAAATAGTGCTCTGCATGTAAGTGTGACAAGTTTAAAGCATGCTTAGTATGGGAATATTTAACCAGGTGATCGCTACACAACCTCTTTTTAGATGTGCTGGTATATATTTGCAAGTCAAAGTTGTTTTAATATGGTTGATATAACTGTTGATATATTAACTTTTAGCTGAGAGATTTACTTTTTTCTAGTCCATCTCTCATATGATACTCAAATTTGTTTTCAGTGCTGCAGCAACGAAGCAGCAATGTGCAGGATGGTGCAAATTCAATCCCTCTTAGTCCCTCAAGAGTTTTAGTGTTTAGGCAAATTTTGCATAGTCTCTGTTCACACAGAAATATTCCTTCAAAGTTTCAGCCTGCTGTTAGAAGTCAGACACCAACATCAATGCTTACTTTAAACAGTCATGCTGTGCTATGGCAAACAAGCCTTGCTCAAATCTCCTTGCTTCAGGATGACAGACCAAATGTATCTGAACAATACACAAGAAGCAGACTGTTCTGAAGTTATCTAAGAAATAAGGCAAGTCAAGTAGTCCCTGAGCTACAGGCCTGACTTGGGAACCAGTTAGATAAATATTTTCTAGGGCTTTGAAAACATAAACAAATTTACATCAATTAAAAAAAACAAAACATAGGCTTACTCAATATTTCTGCTGATTTCAAGTTAATCTATCTACTAATACAGATAGCACTGGCTGCTTTAGAACTATGGTTTTACTTAATCAAAAATGGTACATATGTATCACCCCGTTTCTGCATTGACACTACAAATAAAAGACAATAACTGATAAAATTTATCACTCTAATTTTAGGAAAATACAAAAACAATACAAAATTCCGTCTTAATGAGGTACTACATTTTCTAAATGCGCAAGACAGAGTTTACACAAAAGGATTAATGATTGAAGAAGGAAACTCCTCAGTCTTTGAAACTTTACGCCATGTAATGAAGGATGCCAGTGAAACACAGGCTATAGAACCTTCTTTCTTTCAGTATGCACCATATTCAGACATACAAGGCATACTCAGAGGCAAAATCAGTCTCAAAATCTCTTTGTCTTCAACTACTACAAGGTATTTTCAAGTTGAGAAAAAGTCACCGCAGAACAGGATTTTGTGTGTGTGTGTTACCAGTGCAACTGATACATTTATTTGCTTTCCCCCAAATACTGCTTTCATTCAAATGCTGAATTTTTTTCAAATTAAGAGAAGAATCTCCAGTGACAGGCAAAAGAATAGGCTCATCATTCCACACTCACAGTTCCATAGAACAAGACAATGAAGAGACAGGGACATACAGTGAGTAATTCTGTAAACTCACTGTCCACTACTGTAAAAGACTTGACAGCTCTTTTTAATCAGCAAATTGTTTCTTGAAGAGGAAGTGGTGATGTGAAGTCCAGGCTGGACACAGCCCTCAAAAGAAGCAGTTATTTTGCTGGATTGCCCTAAGCCCAAAGCACATCAAAGCAGATCTTAACTCTTACCGAGGTTCCAGAAGAGGTACAATAGGCATGGTTTTTCATGACTGAACCTAGGTAGTGCTAATTGCTCAGCATGTCTGAAAATCAAATTACCTACATATAAATGGGATTTAGGAACTGGTTTATAGGATTTAGGAACTGTTCTGGAAAAAATCTTTTTTGAATGTAATTATTTGCCAAAATTATGAAGGGCAGAATGGACTTTAAGTTACAATGCCTAATTCTACACTAAGATTTAATCATGACCATTACTTCATAACCATTACATTATAACCTATTACTGTGATGATAAAAAAGAGAAAAATTAAGTTATTTCTTTAACTGATGGTAAGAATATGATGACACTTTTACTTTCAAAGGAAATGACAATCTTTGTAAATGATGAAAAAAAATTACTCCATACTTCTTGAAACACCCCCTTTCTAATAATGTCTAACTACCTTACCTCATTTTCTTCTTCATGCTCCAGTATAGCCTGTAGAAAGGCTCTCCTTTCATGGCTTGAAGATTTCTGATCAAACATTCCTGCCTGAATAACTTTTTGATCTACATTCAGCTTATACTTTGCAGCAGCAAGTATCTTCTCTTCCACACTGTTCACAGTGCACAGTCGCAGGACTCGAACTTCATTCTGCTGACCAATTCGGTGAGCTCTATCTTGTGCCTGCAAGTCCTGTTAGGAAAACACAGAGAGAGAGTAAAACTCTTTTTAGTCTCTCTTCCCTTACTTTCACACATCATTGGCTATGACGTGATTTGCACAGATAAGTGAAATCGCTGAAAACACACACATGGCTATGTACTCCAAGAGATATCTCACTTCCATTCTTAAAAACAAAAAAGGAAAAAAAAAAGGTGGAAAAGACATACTTCAGTTACATCTTTTGGCTTTTTTAAATAAGCCAAAGTGGTGTGATACCCTCTTTTCCTGGTGATCCATTCTCAGTACTAACCACTACATCAACAATGTAAGTTCGGTATCTCAGGCCAAGACCTTCTGCACTCACACGGTTACCGATTTCATGAAACAGGCAGCATTCAGCACAACCTTTACTGAAGTACTGCAACCTACCTCCTGAAGGCTGAAAAGGCAGCGTTAGTTATTACATCCTAAGGGTTAAAGAATGAGCACAGTTATACAAATGAAGAACATTTATAACACTCCTAGCTCTGAGGATACCCTGAAACTCAGATAAAATATATACACAGACACAGAACTAGTTCAGCGATTCAAACCAAAACACTTCTTGATCGTGGCAATTTGCCTCACTAAATCCTCTTAAAGCAGCATTTTATGACTTATCTGGATTTTTCTCCTTTCATCCCAGGTTATATCTCCTATTTAAAGAAGCAACTCAAAAATGAATTATGAATTCTTTACACATTTCATGAAGATAAGAAAATAAAAATAACCTGATGAGGATTCCAGTCACTATCAAAGATTATAACAGTGTCAGCAGCCTGGAGATTTAAGCCTAGCCCTCCAGCCCTTGTACTCAGCAAGAAGATAAAGTATTGTGATCCAGGTTCATTGAACTTCTTCAAGAGAGCAGCTCGATCCTCTGATTTTGTTGTGCCTGAAAAGAAAAAAATATGAATATCCCATAAAAAGATGTGAACTGAAATAATATAAATACAATGTCAGTTGCTAAAAGTACATGTGGAAGGGTAATTTTAGTGCACTGCTCTTTGACACCTCTGCCACATTTTATGTCATACAGAATAAACACTGGTTACAAATGTTTTAGTCAACTGCCTATCACATGTAAGAGACGGACTTCTAAATATCTCTTTAAAAGTATTTATCTTGAATTTTCAAAAGTAAATCTTAAAACGTTGGCTAACATTGTTATACATTTTCATGACTCACATAAATTTCAACTGAAGTTACTATACACAAAAGACCTCTCTAGCTTTGATTAATGCCTTCTGGCTGTAACAGCATTAAATATTTTTAAAAGCTACTTATATAGAGATTTATCAAAATATCACTGTTTGCCTTCAGAGTCATAATTAATACCAAAGGACTGAAAATTCTTAAAATGTCCTATTTTGAGGGTGATATATGTACAGAAGATGAAGCTTTTTTTATTATTACAGTGGGTTGACCTCAGCTGGCTGCCAGATACACCCCCTTACCCCCACCAACTCAACAGTACAGAGGGAGAAAATAAGACAGAAAAGCTCCCATGCTGATAAAAAGGCAGCTTAGTAAAAGTGAAAGGTGCATATGCCAGCAAGGCAAGAAGAGGAATGTATTTACTACTTCCCATCAGTAGCCAGATGTCCACCCACTTCCTGGACAGCAGGATCTCAGCACTCATAATGAGTAACTGGGAAGACAAATATCACAACAAGGAATGCCCCTGCATCTTCTTCCCTCAGCCTGTATTGCTGTTTGCATCCATTTTGTCAGTTTGGTCAGCTGTCTCATCTGGGTCCCAGTTCACCTTCAGCCTACCAGCCTCCGAGGTGGAGGGGTGGTTTGCAGAGAAAGCTTTGACACTCTGGAGTGCTGCTCAACAACAGCCAAAACACTGGAGTGGTATCACTGGAGAGTTATCAACCCTGCTAAACCACAAATGCAAAGCACAGCACTATATGGGTTGCCAGGAGTAAAGTTAACTCCATCCCACCCAGAGCCACCACAAACACACAGCCAAACTGCTGGCCCACTGAACCTCTTAAATGGGTAAGGTACCCACATCAACTGGGTAGAAAACACTCTAAATGAGAAGACAGCTGGACAGAATCTAAATAAAGATTGCATTCCAGTATGGTAGATAATTACAAAATTGGAAAAGCAGAAAAATGGTCCATCTAATTTAATGAACTACCTGGAAAGTCTTAAAACAAGGAGGTGTATTTATCATACCACATCTTGCTGTAAACATCCTGGCATGAAAAAGAATGCATTTAAAACCACACGATGTAAGGTTATTTAAAACATTTAAAATGTAATATAATTAATCTTTCTTGAATGGAAGCATTAAAACACCTGCAGGCCAGAGGTGTGAAGAGGGCTTTGTTAGCACGCTAGTATGTTCTTCGGACAGTTTTGACAAAGACATTCTGCGGCAAACAGGTTTAAAACTCAGGTGGGATACCCTATTTTCCTTTTACAGAATTGCAGAATCAATCACAAAATCAACTAGGTTGGAAAAGACCCCTGAGATCATCAAGTACAACCTTTAATTGAACACCATCACATCAACTAGACAATGGCACTAAGAGGCACATTCAGTCTTTTCTTAAACACCTCCAGGTGACTCCACCATCTCCCTGGGTAGTCTATTCCATCCATTCCAAAGTTTAATCATCCTTCCTGTGAAGAAATTCTTCCTAATGTCCAACCTAAACCTCTCCTGGTGCACCTTAAGACTATGTCCTCTCATCCTGTCGCTAGCTGCCCAGTAGAAGAGGCTGACCACCATCTGGCTACAACCTCCTTTCAGGATGCTGTAGAGAATGATAAGGTCCCCTCTCAGCCTTATGTTCTCCAGGCTAAATAACTCCAACTCCCTCTGCCACCTCCTGTTTAACTTATCCTCTAGACCCTTTACCAGATCCATTGTCCTTTTCTGGACATGCTCCAGCACCTCGATGTCCTTCCTGAACTGAGGGCCCCAGAACTGGACACAGGACTCGAGGTGTGGCCTCATCAGTGCTGAGGACAGAGGGATGATCACTGCCCTGGTCCTGCAGGATACACTATTGCTGATACAGGCCAGGATACCACTGGCCTTCTTGGTCACCTGGGCACACTGATTGGTCATGTTCAGCTGCTTTTCACCAGTATCCTCAGGTCCTTTTCTGCTGGGCAGCTTTCCAGCCATTCCTCCCCCTGCCTGTAGCACTGTCTGAGGTTGTTGTGACTCAAGGGCAGGACCTGGCACTTGGCCTTGTTGAACCCCATACCACTGGCCTTGGCCAATGATTCAGCCTGTCCAGATCCCTCTGTGGAGCCCCGGCACTCTCCAGCAGACTAAACGAACATTCCCACTCAACTTGGTGTCATCGCGAATTTACTGAGGGTATATTTGATCTCCTCATCTAGAAAATCAATAAACATACTGAATAGTCAATAAATATACTGAATAAAGATACTGAACAATACTCCACAGTATTTCCAAATCATCTTTTCATTCAAAGGTAGTAAAACTTAACTACATATGAAGGAATCAAGGCTCCTGATTTTCCTGTGAAATTCACGAAGAAAGCTACAGGTACTGATTTACCTGTCCCTGAAATTCAGACTGTGGAGAATAGCAGTTGAACTTTAAATTGATAAAAATCAATGAATTCCACTGGAATGTAGGCACAGCAGCGGCATTACCATCTCTTATCATGAGAATATCTTCAGACAACTTAGACAGTGATGACTGATTGGGACTTTGTGGAAAAGAGATGAGCCCCTAAGCATCAAATTTCTACATAATCTGCATTTCATGAACAGACCTGAGTGCTCACCAAAACAATCCCTTAACCAAATAATCTGCAGGTTAAACAGATGAAAGAAAATACTGAAAATTACTTAACTCTATGAACAGAGACAAAAACGTATCTTGCTCAGTACCTTGTCTGGAAGAATAAGGAAAATTCCAGTAAATTGCAGCTTAAGGGTCTACTGCCATAATTTCATGATAAATATCCTTGCAGATTTATAAAGTAATTTTTTGAACCTGTTTACACTTTTGTACAGTCACATCACAGCACTAGTGTGCTAGGAAGACACCATGAAGATAACCCAGGGCTTCCATGCCCAAACTAATGAAATTATCCTTTTTTTTCCATTTAGCTTACCATCGAGACGCAAGTAAAGGAAATTTCGAAATGCAAAGTAGTCTTCCATAATGGTCATTAGTGATGTCATTTGACAAAAAAGAAGCACACGATGGTTAGTAGCTCGTAACTTTGGTAGAATGCGATCGAGTAGCTCAAACTTCCCCGAAGCCCGATAAAGTTCAGCTCTGTTGAGAGAAGCAGCACAGTAAATGCCAGAATGAGCCTACATTTAAAAGTTTGCAGTCATTATCGTGTCAGACTATAAAAAAGAGACTAATTTACTTAATCCAAACAAGATTATAGCACCTTTCTTTCTTTAAAATTGCTTATGATGATTAAAATAAAAAAATAAACACAGATGTGAATTCCCGTTTTCCTGATTTTTCTTCAATTACAAAAACTGTGCAGACTTTCAATCACACAGAATTCAATTATTTTCATTACTTATCAAAACAAACATTATTTCTCACCTAGAGAAGCATTTTACCAGTTAAAACATTCACCTCCTAGTTTTGTTTTCAACTGGCATTGAAAACAACTTTCAACTGCAACTGTAGTTGCAAATTGTATTCATCAGGTACATGTTGGAAACTCCGTTTCCACTCAACTATTATGCATATGGAAGTGAAATATTGCTAACTGAACTAATATACAGAGGTAATAGAAGGAGTTTGACAGAGGATATACTCTTTAGCCATATAACCTTGGTGACACTGAACAGTGTTCAGTTACTTTGGTTAGCTGCCCTTCTGTCTCCTGTGCTAAGGATTGCAAAACAGGCTCTTAGCACTGAATCAACCCATAACTGAGAAAATGAATAAAAGTAAACAGGATGTCTAAATCAGCACCACAGTGATACACTTTACAAAAATAAATTTCATGCAACGTTTTTCTAACCTTGAGTCTGTACTTGCAAAATATGATGTATCATTAGTAATGGTATAAAGTCCAGAACATACATAGCCTTCTGATAGGCATAAAACTGTAATTAGCAAAAGACTAAACTTTTTAGGAGACAAGTATTCTGGTATACTAACTAAGGAGACAAATAGTCTGCTACAGCAGTTAAGGGGAAAAAAAGAAGAAATGTCATTAACATCTAAACAGGAAGCAAGACAGGTGGATGGTGCACACCCTCTGTTCAGAAAGCATCCATTAACTTGACAGTTGTACAAAGTGTCAAGAAAAAAAGTATATTTATTTCATTTCAGATTATGCAAAAAATGCTACTTTAATTTGAAATAAAGATGGTAAAGAGGAAAAAGTAGAAGGCAAAAGTAACGAGAGAGAAGAAAATCTCAACTGGTACTTCTGAAGAGTCATTCCAATGAATTTCAGATGGTATCTAAATTATTTCAAAATAAGGGGAAAGGAAGATAGTCTTTTCTACTGGTTATCCTAAAAGAGATGGAGGATCATGAAAAGATCCTGTAACACTTCTAGCACTACTTCTAGTGTGTTTTGCTTTACATATCTGCCCTGTGCCTCCTCTGCCTTTCTATAAGTTTGCTTGAGTTTGCTAGCATGCATCCTCCAGAAAAATGATGTGATCATTAGCTGCAATACAACACAATACAACATAGGAAAAACTGAAACAGTTACCCGTTGATGACACCATTTGAGTAGCCTAAATGTTCAGCGAAGGACTCCTGTAGAGTTATAAGCAATAAACATATTACAAACTACACAGGAACCAAAAATCTTGCATTCTTATGGAAATTAAATTAAATATATGAATGCTGGGGTTTGAGTTTAATGATGATTGTACTCTTGGAAACCACCTTGTAGACCCAGTGCTCTGCTTCATGTTTTCCTCTACTACTATTTGAAATTTACTGTCTGCAGAAGTAACTTCTGCATTTTATCAGATTACAAATACAGTAGAACTCTAATTAATTTATACTGATTACTAGAAGATCCATTTGCAAATTACTCAATTTATTTAACCAGCATACAAGAGAACACAGAGTGAAAACTACAATGATAATACATCACAGTAGGAACTTAATTATTCATTCATATACATAGCTACATTCCAGATATTTATGAAGTTTCTATAATTCCAGATATATTATATTTATGTACTTCAGGTCCTATTGAGAGATGCTATATAGATAGTACATTTTTTCTGAAAAAACAAGGTGGATGGAATAGGACAATTTAATTGACACTGTAAAAGATTAGCAGTCTTACACAGATTTAATTAGCAGTTACAAAGATTCTACACACGACATTTTGAAGTAGTGTCTATACATCACAAATTTAGCCTTTGTGGAGATCAAGTTGCTCTGGAATGTCGTAAATTTACAAAAAAACCTTCACGTTTTAAAAACACTGTTCCATAAGATTAAATGCTTTTAAACTAGACTTTGGATTAACAATAAAAAGCTGGGAGTTGTTGACTGTTGGTTGTTTTTTTCAAATGTGTCCTTTTCAATAAAAATTATGTGGACAGAGATGTTCCCTCCCACACACAAAAGCTTCTACAGCAGTTTTCTGTTGTGATAGCCACCTGAATAAAAACAACCCTCAAAATCAAACCGGTCAGTCTTACCTCAATGTGCTGAAACATGTATGGATGATTGCATATCTTTCTCAATTGCATGATAGTATTCATTAGAGTTTTTGCGCCACCTTTTCCCTATGGGTACAAACAACGCAAAACGAATTATTAATTTCTTAGCTTAAGAATAAAACTTTTGAAAATATTTTTATCCCAAACCTGAACACTGCATCACTAATTAAAAAAGAATCCTAATGAACAAAAAACAACACCCCCAAAAATAATTAAAAAAACCCCAAACAAAACAACAAAAATCCAGGAGCTATTGTGCAGTTGTCTTGCTATATAAATTCACCAGTCCTAACGATGCTCTGCAATGAAAAAGGAGGACCCGGAAGCAATCCATAAAGCGCATTATGTTTCTACCCGCAGTACTCATGGTGTGAAGCAGAGCATCCACTGTCCTCCTTATTTATACCGTTTACTTTGAATCCATACAAACTCCATCTGGTCTGAACCCTCTAACAGGAAACAACTCTAGCTAGACGCTTTTCAACTCCACAGTATTTTCTCCAGTCTGTTAACATAATGGGTTTCTCATTCTAGGCTACGTAAAACGCAGGGCCACAGGTGATAAAAAGCTAAAGATCACCAAATTCATGAGTCATCTTATTGTTAAAAGAAGCATATTCTCAAAACCTACACTACAGTTAACCTTTCTGTAGAACCAGGACACACATCAGGCCGTTGCGCTAGACCAAACTGTATGGTTACAACTAATTGCAACTGGTGAATAAAAGTTTGAGAACGTCTTATCATAGTAACACTGCCAAAGACTTGCCACTTTCAGATGCCAAATGTAATCAGAGTGGCAGCAATATTCCAAGATTATTGTATGACTAATTCAAATTGACTTTAAAAACAATTTAGCAATTTCAAATCGTAAAACTGGAGGAGAATACACTACTTGTCATAATATATACTAGTAATATTCCAGTCTTTTCTGGAAAGGACGCTGAAATCATAACTTTCATCTATGGTAGACATTATCCATTTGAAGGGGGCACTCCACACATTCAAAATTTGGTTTTGTTCTTTTCAAAATCCTCTCCAATTTGCTCCAAAATGCAGTTCGTATTTATTATAAATGTAATTCCCTAGAGCTTTCCAGCTTAATGAACTCTCTCTAATCTCAGCTGGGTCCAGGCCAGAGCTGCAGAAAGACAGGATTTTTTCCTAACACAGTAGTTGTTTGATCACTGAAGCCAAGTGGTCTTAACAACCACCTCCCTCTGCTGTCAACAGGTAGCAGGGATAATAGAGTTTGATGAAACAGCTAAAGAAAAAGATTATTTAAGAGAGGGTGGTAAGAGATGAAAAATTTTAGCTCCTTGGGGAGAGAAAGGAGAGGCAAGTGTTTAGAAGACAACGAAGGCAATTTGAACTGGTTAAGCATAAAGCTGGGTGGAGAAGCAGGTAGGACAAAATTGACAGAAGCTTCTAAGCAGGTGAAAGAAAGAAATCAGAAAGGGAAGAACACTCAAAGAAAATGAAATTTTTCGGACAAAATTAAACCGTAGAATTACATTAAAAATACAACCAAGGAACATAAATTAATGTCTAAAAGGTATTTGAAGTATGAAGATGAGTTCCAATATCCAGTGAAAAGAACCAGTTTTGTCTGGGCATCAACAACATATACACAAGAAGGTGCAAACCCAAACTGTTACACACTAGGTGTTCTGCAGTGCCTGTTCAAGATATTTCACATTTACTACAGTATTTCACATTTGTTATAATGTGGAAAGTTGATGAATGGTAATTTATTTACACTGTATTGACTGGATGAAGTCCCATGATGGCATAATCAACATTTACTAACACACAGTCTAAATCTAACTACATGACTTTGAATCATACAGTTCTCTTAAAGAACTTTGTCATCAACAGATCCTCTAAGTATGAATGCAAGTGTACAGCCCTAGCTGGCTGAAACAAGACTTAACCAATCACTCCGAAAGACAAGATGAACGACCTTCTGTAGCCACTGCTGCCACAATCACAGTTATTCAGGTACATTATTGAATTAACTTGGTCAAAGGAAATGTTGGGTTTTTTCTAACATTCCCTGTTTGCAGAAAGGCACTGCAACTACAGTGAATACAAGTAATATCTTCCCTTTGTGAAAAGAAAGCACGAGCTGCAGTCTTGTAACTGAAAAGTGTGCCTGACAGAGATTTCTTTTTCCATAAGAAACCTGCAGGACGAGCCTACATACTGATTTTATAAAACAGAAATAATATTGTTAACATGTTTAATCATAATACAGTATTTCCCACATATTTTAGTCTTTCTTTTGTACCTTCTTGTCTTTTTCAGAACCATCTGTAAGAAGGATTCCCTTGGCCTGCATGTGACGGTACAGGATCTTCTGAAGAGCTGACATATCACATTTGATCACATATTCCACCTAGTGTAAAACAAAAACCCAAGCATAAATACACTAATGTAACAGTATCAGTAAGATCTAACTGCAAATTCTTGCCACTCGAAAACACAAAACAAAGCAACTACTGATCTTTTATCTGCACCCTAACACCACATAAAATTTCTGTAACCAGCAATCCAACTGCAAGCACAGCAGTAAGCATCTCAAAAGATTATCTGTGAGTCACACTACCATGAGACAGTTGGATCCTAAGAATGTAACTGCAGGATTACCCAACGTATTTTTCCTTCATTCTGCAATTTTTAAAATTTAAAAAAGAATTAAAAATTAATTTTGTTTTACTTTACATTTAACATGTAATTAAAAAAGTATTTTGTGTTGACTTTATTGAGTTAAACATTATAAAAATATCATCACTGTATATGCAGCAAATAAGCATCCCTCACAGTATCTAATTAGCATAAGGCTTACCTAGGTTTTCGTAGAAGTATGCCATTTTCTCAATATCCACTAAAACACAGTGAATTAATCAAGTACTGTATGACCCCTACATTCAGCCTGACATGGTGTTCAGCTTTGTAAAACTGTATTTATTACAGCAGTTTTTAACTGCACACTAGATTTAAATACAGTAATACAAAGATTTTATAACCCAATTTAACCCATTTCTTTTTCCACTGCCCCATTTCCAGATTACAGTCACTGTGTTTTTATTGGCCAGATATAAAAACAATGACCTTTCAAATCAGAAGATAACTTTATGTTCTGAATTAAAAATCTACTAGTTAAAAAAATTGTGCAATTTCAAAAAGAAAATTCACACAATTTTTAGAATGATAATGCAGGACCAAATTCTGCCTGTTTCATAAAGTTAAGTAGTCCTTAGGAATTTCAGTGAACTAGCCATGGGAGCAAAGTTCAAGGAGTGCAAGAAGGATGGGACAGGACAGAGTCTTATCCTCAGTCTATGGTTGACTCACAAATTGAAACCAGACTCTATGGGAAGAGGCTGCATGTCTTACAACGATGACAACAAACGGAATTAAAGTTGTAAGATTGGTGAGGAATCCTGAGAATTCAGAAACTTCAGGTATTCAGGCTTCCTCAGTGGCCAGCTTCCTCTGAAGAGTTATAAACAAACCAATCACAGCAATAACAAATGCTAAAGTCCTCTTCTGAAAAATAAATCTGAAAAAGGAACACTATTCAATGCTTAAAAAGGAATATTAAACCCTTTCCAAAACTCCTATCATTGCAAACCTTTTCCGGCAGTTGAGACTCAACCTCTTTCTTCAATCTTCGCAGCAAGAAAGGTCGAAGTACTTTATGGAGACGACGGATGATCAGAATAGTTTCCTCCTCATTTAAGTCCACCTACAGAAGTTCAGAAAAGTAACTACAAGGCAACTTAGTATATTAGGCAATGTCATCTCTCACATAAAAGGTTAAGCACGTACAGTAATTATTTGCATCTTACGATCAAACTGACTCTGGGACAAAAATTACAGTGACATTAAAATTTTCTGGTATTATAAAAAAATACCAGACTTTTAGTTATCTTAACTCCCTAAGTACCAGGGAGAGATTTAAAACACTAATCCTTCAGTATAAGTTCCTTTCCGTTGTCAGAGGAGCTTCAAACTGGTTTGTTTCTGATCTTTTAAAACAAAATGCCACAGTACCCTTTCTCCAGTCATGGCAAATGGAGCATTGAACCACTGTTCAAAGGTGCTACAGCTCTTGAAAATGGTTGGGAGGAGGAAGTTGAGAAGAGCCCAAAGTTCAGGCAGTTTGTTCTGCAATGGAGTCCCAGTCAGCAGTATTCGCCTGGGGGCCACATAGTGAGTATTCAAGACCTGAGTCAGCTTGCAGTGATGGTTCTTCATTCGATGGCCCTCATCTACTATCATATATTTCCACCGAATCTAAAGGAAAAAGAAGAAAAATTAGCAAAGTTACAGCAGGTCAGACGTTGCCCAATTTCTCCCAACAGGTGTAGAACAAAAATATTTCAAGCCTGAGACACTAGTCACTCTCAGCTGTGAGGAAAGCCAAATCAAGCATTATGCAAATACCACTGTCCTTGCAAGCAGCAAACACAGAGACAAAAACTAGGTATGCTCAATCTGATGTTGAATTCTGACGGGAATGGTAACAGCAAACAGATTCTTTCCATTTCTGAGAAAGAGATTAGAATCAAGGCCAGAAGATGGTTCGCGGGGGAAAAAAGAGACCACAATAACTCCAAATAAATCTGTCTCCAAACAAGAACCTTGAAAGGGGACAAAGCATTTTCAGACGAAGTATCGTCACAAACAACAGCAACCCTGAACTTTCTTTCTTTTCAGCTAATCCTATATTTTCAATTGAGAACAAAGCAGGATAATTACAATCATCTCAGTTACTGCATTTTCAACTAAAGTTTCTACTTCTTAATATGAAAGTTTAAATGCAGTCACAGCAGATACTGAAAGATATTGCTCTCTCTTACCACCTGTACTACAACATGGATAGTCAACCCAAGTGCCACACTGACCATATTGACTACAAAGGCCTCGGTTTGTCCTTTCATAGGTGCTACCTAATTCCATTTCCCAGGACAGGTTGAGTGGCTGTCCTTCCTATCTTTCAGCAAGAGTGGGAAAAACCAGAGGAAAAGAAACACTCTGCAGTCTCAAGCTGTTTTCAAACACTCTGAACTATACTAAGAAAAGGCACTGCTTTTGTATTAGAGAGGACAAACAAGTAATCTAATTATGCAGTATGTAAGAGAAATAAAAGTTAAAATTAACAACAATGGGACAGGAGGACCATATGGTTTCTCTGTATAGCAAAATACTTCCCTAGTCTGTTTTGTGTGTACATGAAATAGTCTTACAGTACAATAGTTTTCAATTTAATTCATTACACTTGAGGCACACCTGTAGACAGTCAGCGACCGACAGCAAATTCATGATACTGGTAACTATTTAGTCACAAAGTCACCACATAGCTGGAAAGGCTCTAGTAAGAGTGAGCTTCAGGTCAGAAACAACAGAAAAAATTTAAAGTCGCTGCTGCAAATTTGGGCTATATTATACTATGCAGAGGTGAGAACAGTCATGTTCTTCCACGGACAGGCAGGTATATAGACAGAACTGTACAAAGGAATTAGTCCCTTGGCCACATTCAGGAAATTCCTTTTGTTCACACAGGGAAGAGCTGTGACCAAGAATGGTTAACTTTTACTGCAAGACAGAACAATGGGACCTTCCCTATAAAACAAAAATGTGTTTTGTGGTATGTACCATTGGAAGGTGTCTTGGTCTTGCTGTAAAGAGAGGATAGTCTATTACCTTAGCAAGGATATGTTTGTCCTTTATTATGTACTCATAAGTAGTTAAAAGAACATTGAATTTTCCACTTCGAAGTTGAGGAACAAGTGAGCGGCGCATTGCAGGTGTACCCTAAAAGAGAGAGAGAAGTTAATAGTTACTCTTTATTCTGATGAAGAAAATACTTTTTTTCTGAATTAGCAGACAATAAGTAACTACATCAACCTGTAATCCTATAGTTCTGTAAATAATACATTGATACGTTCCAGACTTCTTCAGAGTGCCTTCCCTAAACAGTTGCTAGACTGTAAAGCTGTTTATGGCGGCCATGAAAATATGTAGCCAATGGTCTAGCCTCCTTACAAATTGTTTGGTCATATCACTAGTACAGTAGGCAAACAAGAAAGTATTCAGCTATGTTTAAAATGTGAAGTAGTCATCATTTGTATTAGTCTCACCAGAAGCCTTGCAATGTGATAATTAACAATTTTATTCTGCATTTTTTACAGTTGTTTACAGTCATTTTCCTCTAGTCTTTTACAGTTTATTACAGTCTTCTTAAGTGTGTTTAATTTCATGCTTAGTACCTGACATACATCACAAAATCTAATGAGCAAACAGCCTAAATGCATGCAGAGACAGTAGAAAAACTGGCCCTAGTCTCATTCCTTTAATTCTATTGTCATACAAAAAGCAAATCAAACCTTGTACGATATCTTCACCACAGAAGGAGCCCATTTGTCAAATTCATATGTCCAATTGGATAAGGTCCTATCAAAGAGATTATAAAGAAAAAGTAACATGTTTCATCATTTGCAGGTCAAACTTCATAAATGTTTCCAAGTGGCTGCCAGCTTTTCAACACATTTTATGTAATCCAACACCACAAATAACAGTATATTTTTAAATATGCACTTTATATACTGTAATAAAATACAAGCACAAAAAATGTGTGAAACGTTCTTTCAGTTTATATTCAGGGGCATCTCTGAAACCAGTAAGAGTAGTGTTTTACATGCACCTTTGTATTTTGGAACATACTAAGAAAAAGAACAATTACTCTGAAAAGAAAAATAGATTCGTAAATTCTTTTATATTATTTATGATCCAAAACCATCAGAAGACAACAGCAAAAAATGACCTCGTGGTTTTTCAGCTGCTTGTGGGTTTTTTTCCCCTTCTTATTGGACCTCTGATGGCAGCAATACTAGCTATTTAGAAAAGGCAGAGAAAGGCAGCTTTTGAAATGTATGCAAGAAAGAAGTTTCAGCTTCCCTCTTCTAGAAACATAAAAAATCATTACAGAGTACTTAAGAGAAATTTGGCATTTTTACTGTACTTGTGAAAACTGACATTAATAACACTTTCCCTTTATTTTTAACTTTGTTTTACTTTATAGATCTTCTCCCAGATGTTTCTTTTCACACTAGAGCTCATAATTCATATTCATATAATTAGGCACAGCTGTGGCATTTATCTTAGTCAATCAGTTGCTACTGCAGCATTGCCAGAAGGCAGGACACCTCAAAAGAAATCAAGAGATGACCACAAATCAAATTATTCCTAATCCTGCAACAGATTTACACATGCAGCACAACTGGAGGACAAATCAGCTAGTGAAAAGGCCAGGGAGCTTCTGCACATCAATCAAGTCACTTACAGAAAAATGAAGCAAACAACCCCTCAGTCTCCTACATTTGTTTTGCAGTGCCTTGCATTTTTTTATCCAGATCACTAAAACCCACACCACACCTTCAGAGAAAGAAAAATGCATTACAAGTCATCTATAAAACAAGCATCATCTTGGAAAACTAAGGAAAAGCCAAAGGGGGACAGCACAATAAACACTCATCATCTGGACACCTGACAAAAGTGTGAATGTCAGTCGTCGAGGCTATATATATCCAGGGCTAGCTATATAGCACTTAAAAGATCATCCAACCTCATTAAAGCAGGCTTACATGGTATCAGATGAAGAGCCAGACGTTTAAAGAATTAAGAAACAGATTTTTAATATCAGAGTTAAAAGATGAATGGAAAACTGCATGCATGGAAAGAAAAAACATCCCCCTCTAGCGGCTTAAGAGTGAATTAGAGTAAATTCAAACCACTCTAGTTCACCAAAATTAGTAGAATCAAGTGCTTTATCAGCTTTCTGGTTTTGTCAGTGTGTTGCGTTCCAAATAAGCCAATCTGCAATGCTCAGGATGCCAATGCTAGAAAGAGATCCATTACTTACGACAAGGGTACAATGATGAGATAGGGGCCATTGAGTCTTTTGTGCTCCATCAGGTAAGTAATGAGTGCAATAGTCTGTATTGTCTTTCCTAGTCCCATTTCATCAGCTAAAATTCCATTCAGATTGTTATTATAGAGCGAAACCATCCATTCCAGTCCCTGGAGCTGAAATGAAGAATAATAATTTCAGTTATTTAAAACTCACACAAGTAACTAACATCAGCAGTACAGAACCAATGTTCTGATGTCCCTGTTTACATACATGCCGCATTTCCTGTAGTAATACTATATGCATGGGGCCCCCTGTCTACCTTTACATGGAAATCATCACTTCTGTTTAGCCAAGTCTTCATGATGAAGCTGAATTTCATACAGGGAGGTTTTAGTACTGCAGACAAAGCAACAGAGGCACTCACATGTAAGGCTGATAAACACCACTGCAAGAGTTTGTTCTTCAATTTCAGCTGTCAAATGCTAAAACATTCTGTGTGTATTGTATGCCATTTGCCTGTGTCAATTAAAATCTTTCAAAACCAACACCATCAAATCTGTGCAAAACATGTAAGCCTCATCCTTGCCAACTGCATTACTAGTATGCTAAAGCACTTGTAGCACATGTCCATTAGTGCCTGCTGTCCAAACCTCCATACGCCAGAGTAGGACAACTTCATCCAAATATGCCTTGTGTATAAAATTCCAGAGTTGGAAGGAAGCCAGGGTACTGTAGCTTGGCAATGTCTACGTATCAGAATTTCACACTCCGAAGGGTACTGCTAGAAAGCACTATTTCCTTGTCAGAGAGAATTCCACATATGTGTATATCACATTACTAATGGACACGCAAAGTAAGTTTCTGCTTCTAAGATCCAGACTTCTGGTGTGTCTCATGCATGGAGCAAGCAGAAAATTAAGTGTCCTGAGAAAGTTCAGACAGAAAACTCTATGTGCCTCAAATAACATTCTGCTGTCCCTGGGAGACAGTCTCCAAAACAATGTTGCCAATTCACTGGCTTTAACCACATGTGGACTGATTCATATTTATGTATTAAACTAGCAGGAGTTGATCAGAATTTGTACTGCCACTGCATGTCCCACTTACAAAGTAGCTTCAGAATCAAGAATAGTAAAGCTATTATGTCTGCATCATTATTCTTTATTTTATGTGGATATAGAAATAATGTTCTGACTAGAGAAAAAATGCAGGTCTAGTTTCCTACAAAGTTGTACAATTGCAGAACTGTTGAAAACATGCATCAAAGACATTTTCAATCACACCTGAATTCAGTTTATGTCTGATACAGAAGTTCCTAATTACTAAATCCAGTGAAAGTCAGTAAAGAACATGTTACACTAACCTCCACAGTAAACTATTTTTATTATTTCCAAATTGTATCATCACTGCACTGAAGTACTAGGATCTTAATTAAAAAATAAAATCCTAAACTTCTAAATGCTGGAAGAAGGAAAATGTTGTTAATGCACCACAGATTAAAACAATAAGAACTGAAATTACAGTTCAATGAGAATGATAGCAAAATCAATATATTATTCATGTGCAATGAAAAAAAGGTAGAGGTATATGCAGAAAGTTGGTATTATTATTCAAGCAGCATGTATGAAACATCATCCATGATAGATAACTGTCATTGCTTTGTCCATATTCCCAAATTCTAACCTACTAGAGATCTTGTATATCTTAACAAGTTTTCAGTTTGCCACTTGAAATACCACACTGAAATGCTAGAAGTAATTCCAAGTGTTAAGTATTTTAATGATTTCTCACCTGATAATGTTTTAGTGTGCCATTAATAAGAAGGGAAGACTGCTTTTCCACCCTTTCTGTGATTGCGTGAGCAACAGTGTAGTAGGACTGAGACCCTCTAGCACTATATTGCATGCTATATTCATCATCCACATCTTGTTTGGCTGTCCTGGAAAGCAGAAAAAGAACTCAGGTGAATGCCCACAAACGAATATTTTTTTGACCATAGCTTATATATGTATGTCTAAAGAAACAGTGAAAGTCCTCAACTGAGATGAGTACACCAAAGGGTGCAGGATTCTTTATAAACAGTACACAATTAAATGATCATGCTCCTTCTGCAGATATTCATGCCAGAGAAGCTACCACAACTCACTGTAATCTAGAGAAAGTTACTCTTGGGAAATGCCACTGTAAGAAATCACAATTCCTAATAAAAACCAGCACCTAAGGAACACTCACTCAATGATTTGCTTTGCATCTTTCTCAGAAACTTCCTCGCTGTTAGGATCCAGGAGTATCTTCTCATCTGCTTCTAATCTGCTTGATTCTTCCTCCTCATCCTACAGAATACAGAAAGAGAACAGAGGTGTTGGGAAGTGCAATATGTTCTTCAGTGGTTCTGCAATATGTTCTTTCATTGGTCAATGCTTTATGACACACATCTGAATCACAAAGTTCAACTCATCTATTCTACAATGAAACTGCACTGCAGCATAACAAGATGATTAATTTTTGACATATATTAAACAACAGAAAGTCATGTTACTTTGAAATAAAAACTATTTCCCCTTTAACGATCTTATTTTCAAAAAGCTTTCTCTAAGAACCACGTTCATGGACAGGATTCTAATACCATGTTGATTTTTATATCATATTCTAGATGTGTGATAAATTAATAAAGCTTGAAAAACTGTCAAGGACTACTATTTTAGGCTTCTAAACTTTTTAAACCCAGTTATTTTTACTCTTTTTAAATAGTCTCTCTTCTGGCTACAGTTGCAACAGATTGCCAACAATTTAAAACCTCACTAAAAAAGTAAGATTGTAAAATCTGAGGCCCTCTTCTCCTATATTAATACTGAAAGTCATATAGAATTACATTAGCAGAAATTAGCCCAACAAAGGCATATCACACAGTCCAGTCAGTTTCAGAGGTCATCTAGCTGTAGAGACTGCTAAACTTATGAGACCTGAACACTCTACCTAGTTCTGCTACTATGCTGTTGATTGAACATGGATCTTCTCTACTCCTTACTTCTCCTTTTAGAAAGCACTTAGCTGAAAAGTGCTATGTAAGTATCAGTATTCATTATTCACAGTACCTAATATTATGACCCTGCAAGGTTGGGATCTTTGTTGTGTGTGTCAATTTTAAAATTATTTTTAGAATTTTTGTAACAATAGTATTTAAAACACCATTAAAGTACTGAACCAAATACCCTGAACAGTCTGAATGTAAAATCCCTTCTATAATTCCCAACATTTTAATAAACATAATATATAAATAATAACCACGTTATTCAGAATTACATATAAACCTCCAATATGTAAACTTTAAAGGTGTTGACTTTACTCAGAACAAAGCCACAATGCTGTCTTTTCTGAGATATATTTTAATATAGGAATCTGCTGAATTATCTGGTTTACAATTATTAACAGTCAAGAGTAAAGTATTACTCTTAGCCATGGTTACCAGTTAGGCATTCACAACATGTATAAAGAGCATCTGCTATGAATGGAGAACTACAGTTAATTTTCCTGGTTTAGTCTTAAAGCACCTACACACCTGCTACCACTTCCCCTCTCTTCCTTATGAAAAACAGGAAAATACCACATGAAATAAGTACTTGTTTTTACTGTTTTATTTGTCATAGTCTTTTTTTTAAAGATACATACCTCCTCCTCATATTCAGAGCCACTTTCGTCTTCACTGTCTGATCTGGGAGCAACTTCATAGCTGTACAAAGATGACAGAAAGATTATGAATTACAGTTAACAAGAGGAGGGATTAGGTTCAATACATTTCCTACTCAGCTTACATAAAATAAAGAATAGAATAGGTAAACAAGAAAAAAGTGTATGAAAAATATCAATGCAAATAGAAAAAAACAACCTACTTGGTACGGGAACTACTTACCCAGGGTTCATCTCCAGCCAAGCATCCAGCTGACTTGCTTTTGGTGCCTCTGGTCCAAGAAGAACTTTGCCTGTTTCGGTGTGAGTCACTTTGACAGGAAGGTCACTCATCTGGCTGCTCTCATCTATAGGCTAAAAATTCAAATGGAATTTTATACCATAAGGCAACTGAACTTCATGCCTGTATTACATAACAAAAACAACTAACAGGACTTTCAAAATTCCAGTTCTGAACAACTAGTAAAGTTTTGTTACTACAAGTCACACTTTTGCATGTGACTATCAAGCAAACACTGAGTCACAGTATTTCTGTGTGGAACATATTCCACGTGACATCCACGAACATATCAGAGTATTCCAAGTAAAGTAGTAAGACCAGCATGGAAAAGAATACACTACTGGTTTTTGTGAACCAAGACACAAGGTATGTATTCTTACAGGCATTTAATTCTGTTATTTATACCAATGGACACCTGTAACAGAAAACATACAGTGACCTTATGACCTTTTTGCTTTTTACTGAGAAACAAGGATGTAACAATTTAGTTAACTGTTTAAGTAAAGGCCTATTTTAAAGATTCACTGTCCTAGCTTATTCAACTAAGCTGATGAAGCACTTGCACAAACAAAATCTTTTACTTATTCTGGTGCTCTAACAAAACCAGAGCAGTATAATTATTTTTTCTGTTATTTCTTTGCCCTGTTTAATCACATATTTTTTACTTTGAAACCTTTTCGCCTTTTAATACTGTTTCTGCTGAAGAATCTTGTCCAAATATATAAATTCATGAGCAACAAATACTAATACTGAACAATTATAAATACACTGACAAAGTATAAAACTTAGGCCATTTCCATAAATACTGAAGTTATGAAAATGTTATGTGCATTTTCCTTGTGCAACCATAACTATATTAAAGTATTCCGATAAAACTCTTTAACTATATTGTAAGTATCACTTGCAAGTACAAAAAAGAACAGAAGTAAAACAAATACAATTCTAAAGTCTTTATAGAAAAATTAATACAAAAACTGCACTAACAGAATAGTTCTGTTAGCATATGCTCTGATACTGAGTGAAAAATATTATTCAAAGAATGACACAGAAAAATTATTCATTTCCACTCGCTTCGGAGGAAGAAAGCACTTTCAGATGTCTTAATCCATCATAACACTATATTCTGGATTGTGACTCAAAGGTGATTACATGCAATGTCAACAATGTATTTTTATAAAGATGAGAAGACCAACTATATGGTGTTTATGAGCTTGTATGAGGAAGTAAATTGTCTGTACACAGACTGTAAGAAAACCACTTATTTTAAGCATATTACAAAGTTAAGAAGGAGACTTCAGCACACACAGTGATAGACTCAATATATTTTTTCTTTTAGTCTTCAACTTTCTAAATAGTGACAGGCTAGCATAAATGTAATCTAGGTAATTTTATTCCTGGTTATAAGCAACAGCTTTTATAACATTTGTGGTTGTGATTTTTTTTTAAAGTTATAGCAACGATACACAAAACAATCACTAGGAAGTTGGTTTTTTTAAAATAAAACCACCACAAAAAACCAACAACAGCAACAAAAAAAAAGCCCTTGTAAAATTCATACCTCTCCATCAGGACCAAGACCAGATGCCATTCCTTCTGCATTTTCTTCAGCCTTCTACAACAAATGGAGATTTGAAAAATATCATGGTCACAATACAGGTATAGAAAGAATATACTATATGATGTCAGCATTCTGTATTATGAATATGTTTCACTTGTTTCTGAACAGCCTAGGATTCATATTATTTAAGGTGTGACAGATATGGATAGAGAAAGGCATAGAGTTACTACCAAACATAAACCATTTACTAGTATTAAGAGGGTACCTACACACCTGTAGTCAGTGTTATAAATTTGCATGTTAAGAAGTGGCTGGCCCACTGATTTTTTTGGTTCAGACCTATAGCTCAGTTGCTTATACACTGCTCTAATGCAAATAAAATATGTATTTATTTTCATGTGATTTACTATTAATTTCCTCTAAACTGCTTTAATCTCTGTTTTGAAAGTGTCGGCAGATATCACAGATTGTAAATTCATGCAGGGCACTTTTATCTTGGGTACATACTTTGGGTTTTTTTGGTCTGACAACTAATTAGAAGGAGAATTTTGAGAATTTTTTACACTATATCCTAATCATGTGAAAATAACAATTACTCAAATTACAAACAAAAAGAATCCTAGAGTTCTTCACTGGAGTAAGCTACATTTTTTTTCTTCCCAGGCACACCTCTAAGGAAATAAGCAGTATCTTCCTCAAAGCCTGTCCTCATTTACCCTACTTAAAAATGAGGAAATGAAAGACATAGTCTGCCTCTTTATTCAAACAATTCTGAGAAAGAAAGGATATTATACAGCTTCTGTTTATTGCACAGTGATGAGTTTACAGGACTACAGCAAAGTATTATTTTGGATACCAATGTAAACAGATCATGCTAACAACAAGAACAGATCTCTTTAACTGTGTTTTAGAGATAAACAACTTTCAAGTATTGTTAATGTATGTGATAAAAGTAGATTATCTAGTTACTTCTTTTTTAATAAGTATATCTGAGGAATAGGTGGACTTCTGAATATTGAGATAATCCTTAATATCTGGTTCAGATCAAGTCTTGAGCCTTTTTCTTTGCCATTGAAGTCCATTATCCAAGGCATGAACTTCAAATGAAGATGTAGCAACAGGTATCATTCAATTCCTCATTTTACAAAATGTTATTCTTATTTCTTTCACACAGCCTTCATACTTCAGGGCACATGCCTAATTATCTTTGTTAACTACTCTTCCATTAGTACTACCAAAAATGGAGACATGATTAGGCATAATTCTAGTCTAAAATCTTTAAAATGTTTATGAAGTGTAACACTCTTTAATATACAGGAGAGGTTTATAAACATTTCACCAGGCCCCACTAATGTCATTGGTTCTGATCAACACAATAGCTGATACCCAGTAGGAACAATAACAATATGAGCTTTAAGGCTGCTTGCTTCAGCATTTCTAGGTAGCAGGTATGTCTACTGACAAAGAAAGGAACCAGAACTGAAGACTTCAAATAAACAGAAGGGCAGAGTAAGTTATGAAAGCACATATCTGGCCTTGGCTGAACACACTACATTGACTGATTATATTTTTTCCTTGGACAAACAAGGGTAGGGGTCCACTCTTTTGCACATGAGACTGCTCTCTAGTATATAAAGATTATTACAGCTTAGCTACAGGCAATGGCAAAGAACCTTACAACTCAAATCACAGAAAAGCAGTAAACATCAGTGCTGTTCACTGTGCACAGACTAGAACCTGTGAGAACAAAAACATTTACAACCTATAGTTAAAAAACAATTTTGGAAAGCAGAAGCATACGTCACTAAGAAGATAAATGTAAATAATGACAGATATCTTGTACTTTTATTTTGGACTATGTAAACCTATCTTTAATATTGACAATTTAATCCTTAACAAGAAATAATAACAGGAAATCTACTGCATAGGCTGCATACTGAAAGGCTGCACAGCAAGTTGAACTTGCCTATCAGATGAAAATTGCATATGGAATATTTTTTTCTAATCCATGACTACAGTAGGAAGCTGAAGACAGAAAATGCAAGTAGAGGAATGTGGAAAAAGGAAAGAGGGAAAATCTATCAAAGATTCCAGAAACTGTATCCCACAGGGAGAATGGACTAATCTCAAATTTTATTCTAGTAATAATAGGGTTCTCTTGGATATTCTATAATGTCAGTCTGGCAAAGATTAGAAGTATTTCTTCACCATTCACTTCCTCATTGCCATTTCAAGGAGGAAATCCTAAGAACTCTCTTTTCTCATTTCTCTGTAAGTGCAAAATATTAACTACAGGTGTCAGCAGATCAAACTTTTACATGGATTACAAAACATAAAAGCGTAAGGACTAAATGGCATGACTTGGAAAAAAGACACTGTGCCCACTAACTTCAATGAGTTCTGCACCACGCAATTACAAATTCATAGAATTTTAAATTAAAATAAATGGTCATATTTGTGTGAACTCCTATATCCTTCACAGATGAGTAGATGATTGCTGGAAAGAAGTTAATTACAAACAAAAAGCTGCAGATGACCAAGACAGAGCAGAGATTTATTTTGTTTTGCTAATTTTCCTTTAGGTTTTAGGTTTTATAAACACTGAATACATATCGGGCATATTTCCCTTTAACTTCAGTGACAGAAAACTATGTCTTTATTGATGTGGCCAGAAGATACTGCTTTTTATACATACTTCAACTAAACTGACATAGAAGGAGAACCATTATCACAAATGGAGATTGTTAAAGAAATTATTACTTTTCATTAGAGCACTGCATTTATTCCACATGGTGTCTCATTAATTACTATCTCTACTGCGCACACCATACATTAGGCCTGGTCTCACTGGTAGCACAGGTCAAAAAGCTCATTTAAATTACATTTTAACTTTGTACACAGAGTATTGTTTCTATGTTAAGAACATACTCTCAAAAAAAATTACAGAGGTTTTTGAGAGGGCAGGAGAAAACAAACTATTTTTTTAGGCCATTAATGTTCAAAATCAGTATTTTTTATATGCTGGTTTTTACTAGTATATTTTGAGTGCTGCTAGTAAACCCTGTAAACATAATGTTTATATTTCAATTGGTAATTAGTAGCAATCCAGGCACAGAAATTGATTATAAAAATCCTCTTACCCATTCTGCAAGAGATGAAAGGTACTCTGAGGTCACAAAAAATGTCAAAACATTCTTTAATGACTATTTCACACACAGAACTATTTTTTTGAAAATTGCACTGGTTCAGTTTCAACAAGTCTCTCTTGCAGAGTAAAACATTTCATAGGAAGAAAGGTAATTTTGAAAAGTTTCAATTAAAGGTTAAAAATGCACAATGAACAATCCTACTGTCAAATTACCCACTTACTATAATAAAACCACCCAAGTTTTTTCTCTGTATTCATTTCCAATGGTCCTACAAAATGGACTGAGCCCAGTGCAGAATGAGGAAGTGTAACACAGTTGCCCTGCACAAAATAGTTAAGCAAATCAGACTCTTCCCATCTTCCTGATAGGATGTATTTTTGATACACAGGACCCTTTTTGGCTACATTAATCCTAACTTACACATCTGTCCCAATTTCTCCTGTAGAAAGTTTATGAGCAAATTAATGTTATGAGGAAACTGACGTTAACAGCTCAGAATTTTACACTCCTGCCTCCTGCTCACCTTGAGTTTACAATAGCATAAACATACTTTAACAGAAAGAGAGAGAGAGACAGAGAGAGAAATGAGTTCCCTCAGTGTTAAGAATTTGGCAGTGTAGATTTTTTAGACACTCTGGTTGGTATGTGTATGACAACTGGGCACCACTATATTTATTAACATTAAAACTGGATTTGAAAAAGAAATGGCTTGAAAATACCAGCTGTATCTACTTGCCTTCTTTCTTCTCCTTCGCTTCTTCTTCTCCTTGGCCGCTTGTGCCTGTTTATGCTCCCATACTAGGTTAGTCAAGTTAGCCACATACTCATCTGTCTGCTGCAAGAGGTAGGCCAAGCGTCTATCTTTCTTTTGATCAATCAGTTTACGGTAGCCTTCTTCATCTTCAGCCTAGCAATACAAAATAGATGTCAGTCATGACAGACATGCTTCCAAAGAAACACTATCCAACTCCTATTTCAATAAGCGAGTGCTATCTTAGGTCAGTATGATCTGCATGGAGGGATGGCTAGATGGGTAAAGAAAATGCCAGATGATTAGACCCAGAGGGTCATACATTTGTATCAACAGATCACAGAATCATATGGGTTGGTGGGGACTTGGATGATAATCTAGTTCCAATTCCCTTGTCACAGGTAGGGACACCTTTCGCTAGACCAGGTTGCTCAAAACCACATCCAACCTGGCCTTGAACACTTCCAGGGATGGGGCATCCACAACTTCTCTGGTCAGCCTGTCTCACCACTTTCACAGCAAAGATTTTCTTCCTAATACCTATTCAAAACATACTTTCTTCAAAAGAATCACAGAATCATTACTAAGGTTTGAAGACCTCCAAGATCATGGAGTCCAACTATCAATCCAACACTGCCAGGTCCACCACTAAACCATATCACCAAGCACCACACCTGAGTGACTCTGAGAACCCTAAGGTTTGATCCCGCTATGGGCCACTCACTGAAGAGCTGGACTGAATGATTCTAGTGGGTCCTTCCAATTTAGAATATTCTGTGATTCCAGAAAGTCTGTTTGCTTTTAACGAAAGCAGCTTTCTGTTTATGTATTAGTGAGGGTGAGGAAGTTAGTAGATATGCAAGTCTTGAGTGATGTTTTTTGAACCTCTCCAGGTAGTCTATTTCAATGCTTGACCACCCTTTCAGTGAAGAACCTTTTCCCAAAATCCAATTTACACCTCCCCGCCACAATTTGAGGCCAGTTCTGTTCGTCCTATCACTTGTTACCTGGGAGAAGAGACCAATCTCCATCTTGCTACAACTTACTTTCAGGTGGTTAAGGACCCTGCTAAGCCTCCCTCTTCTCCCGGCTAATTAACCTCAGCTCCCTTAGCTGCACTTCCTAAGATTTGTGCTCCAGACCCTTCAGAAGCTCCATTTCCCTTTACTGGACAGAATCCAGCACCTCAGTGTACCCAAAACTGAACAGAGTTTTTGAAGGGCAGCCTCACCAGTGCCGAGCACAAAGGGACACTTACTGCCCTGGTCCTGCGGGACACACTATTGCCAAGATGTCACTGGTCTTCTTGGCCACTTGGGTACACTGATGGATCATGTTCAGCTGCTTCTGACCAGCACTATGAGGTTGTTTTCCACCAGGGGGTTTTCCAGTCACTCCTCCCCCAGCCTCTAGTGCTGCCTGGGGTTGTTGTGACCCAAGGGCAGGACCTGGCACTTGGCCTTGTTGAATCCCATACCACTGGCCTTGGTCCACTGATTCAGCCTGTCCAGATACTGCTGTGGGGCCTTCCTACTACCAACAGACCAACACTCCTGCTTGACTCGGTGTCCTCTGCAAACTGACTGAGGGTGTCCTCATCCAGATCATCGATAAAGGTATCAAACAGAACTGCCCCTAGTACTAAGCCTTGGGGAACCCCACTGGTGACCAGCTGTCAGCTGGATGTAACTCCATTCACCACCACTCTCTCAGCCTGGCAATCCAGCCAGTTTTTCACCCCCATACAGTGCACCTGACCACACCATGAGCAGCCAGTTTCTCCAGGACAATTTTGTGGGGGACAGTGTCAAAGAACGATTACCCCTTTTCTAGCACTATATGCCTACATAAAAAGTCCCTCTCCAGCTTTCCTACAGGCTCTCTTAAGGTATTGGAAGGCTGCCACAAGTCTCCCCAGAGCCCTCTCCAGACTGCACAACCCCAACTCTCTTGGCCTTTCCTCATAGGAGAAGTGCTCCAGTCCTCTGATCATCTTCATGGCCCTCATCTGGACTCGCTCCAAGAGGTCTACATCTTGTCTTATGCTGGAGATGCCAGACACTGACGCAGTACTCCAGATGGTGTCTCCAATAGGCAGAGTAGAGGAGGTAAATCACCTTCCTCAACCTGCTGCCCACACTTCTTCTCATGCAGCCCATGATATGGCTGGCCTTCTGGGCTGCAATCACACATTGCTGTGTCCTGTTCACCTTTTCATCCACCAATACTCCCAAGTCCCTCTCTGCAGAGTGGCAGAGGGTCATACGTCATCTGAAAACAGTAAGGGAAACGAGAGGGGTCTATCCTGGGTCACATTGTGTTTAACATGTCTATCAGTGACACAGAGGAAGGGATGGAGGGCACTCCAGTCAAGTCTGGAGATGAAACGAAACTGGGGGATACCAGTCAATATGCTCAAGGGCTGGGCTGCACCTCAGAAGGACCTGAACAGGCAGAGAAGTTTTGCCATTTCTGATGTTAGAGGTTTTCAAGACATGACTAAAAAAGCCTTGAGAAACCCATTTGGAACTCGATGTTAACACTGTTTGAGAAGGTGGTTGGTCTAAAGAGCTCCCTGACAGCCTGAGTGACTCTGATATTCAGAGACTCCATAATTCTACATAATTCCTACTCTCAGGACTGAAAAAATCTACAGCAGTTTTAACAGGCAAGGGAGGAAAATAAAATCAATGGTCCATCTGGCAGATTGCAATGTCCTGAAACAGAGATGCTTGATGAGTCTCCTACAGAGATGACTTTTCAAAGACACGAAGTATGGGTAGCCCAGCAAGGGGAAGAACCCGTATGGGAGCTGGATGTGAACTTGCATTTAGTCCTTTTTCCAGTATGAATACAGATCATTTTTTTTAGGCATCTTGTGAAAATTTTATTTTGGGCATATTTATCTACCATCGTCCTACTCTGGTGTTATTTCACCTTTGACAGAGGTCACTATCAAAAACATGATTCACCAAATAACCACTATCTCTAAGTCTTCCTGACAACTTCTGCATCCTTATGGAACTGTGTGTGTTGTCAGAAGTAAGACATACCAGGAATATTATTTTCATGTGCTGTGAAGATATAATGTAGCATGTCAGAAAAATACATGGAAAGCAGCAGAGGTGCCTTTCCCAATTTTGGCTAAAACAACAAATAAGGGAAGTATACAATGCCTTAAAAAAACCAAACACAAGCAAGAAATACTTCAAAAACCACCACTCTTGGAGATCTCCTGCCTTTCTAGAGAGACACAAGAGCTGCAGACAGCAATAAAAGTTGTGATGTTCAAACTCAGCTTGCAAAACTGCTTGCAAAATTCTGTTGTGATGTTCAAGTTACCAAAACTACAATGCTCAAAACCCAAGGCTTCAGAAAAAATAAATTATCATTACTACTGTTGTTGTTACTACTGAATACACAGTCTTTGTAATCTAGACAAGGTACTTCTTCTACACATTTAAGTTTGTCTTGACAGTATTTTTCTAAATTATACCAATGCCCATTTTTGCACATGACATATATATATATATATCTGTTAGTATCAATGAGCTCTGGACAATCACCATTTCTAATCACAGAAAATGAAGGTCAATTTGTGGAATGAATTCAACATTCCTGAAAAGATATGCAAAAAGTTTTAGACACAGAACATTGTCACAAACCATACCAGGCATCTGAAGGCAGATGACATTTTAAAAAAAAATGCTAGTACACATCTGCAAATTCAAAATTTATCACAACTGGACTAAAACTAAATAGGCAAAACAACCGCATTAACATAACACATAGACTGCTTTTGCAGAAGGATTTAATTGAGCAGCAGATGCAAAACACTAAACTGAAAATGCCTGTGAAGTCCTGTATGTATGGTAAGAAATTAACCACACTCTTGGTGAAGGCTATTTAAGAGAAAGCATTGATTATCTGGAAGCACTGGTATACTGCGCCATTTCTTGATACTCAAATCTATTTCATACTTTCCAGCAGTGGATATCTTTATTACTTATCATACTGCACATTTGATTTGATATAAGCTCAATCTCGCAATGTACAAAAATATTTCTAAAATACCATTATTACTTTTATTTTAAATCAGCTCTTTTTTTGCTAATAATTAACATTTTCATGAGCTAGGTTAGACAAACTGCTGGTGATTATCTCTATTAAAGGGTGGGCTCAGTTCAGCGCACACTGTGTCTCACCTAAAAAATCCACCTAAAAAGCTCAAAGGCCTTACCCGCATCTGCAAAGCCCTGTATCACCAGCGCGCTTGTAGCAAACGTGGGTAGAGACCTTTCCCAAATCTTCGTTTGTGAAGACTGGCCATGATCTATAGATCTGATTACTATGTAATTTTCAAGAATGCTCTAGGGTCTACATATTTGTTATTCTCTTATGCAGGTTCTTAATTTACATTTTGCATGAACTTTTATTTCAAGGTTTTTATCATTTCTACATTTAATTATATCCACATTTCATTTTGTAATTTTTAAAACCAAATTGTTCAGTCCATGTTCATGGTGGGAGGAGATTCTGGACAGGGAGTAGTGTTTTGCATTACACCTGCACCTCTATTAGATACTCAGTGTTTTCTGCCACCAAGTTATGAAGTAAGCTTGTCAATTTCCTTTCCGTTCTATGTCGGTAAAATGTTAATAAAATATAAAAAATATATCTAAACGATGTCATGAAGCAATTTTTCCAACCCCAGTCGCTAATGTATTTGTGCTTACACACTGATCAGTCTACACTTTAAATTCCGGAATTATTTTAACTCCTGAAATGCAGGCAGCCCCCTGACTGTTTCCACAGTGTTCTGCAAAGACATGATTACACATAAGCCCATATTACTCTGTCCAATGACACAACTGATACTGTGTAGGTTTAAGGATGGAAAAATTATAAAATAGGAACGACTACGGTCCTGAAGCATTAATGGGTAGAACTGACTGCTGTTCACTCTCGATACCTGCGTTATCACTATTTGGCTAGGTATTTTCACATGTGGGAAAAGCTTTAAGTAAAAATTGTGGAGCAATGCCATGAACAAATTATGGAATCATATGGAATCTTCAAAACTATAAACCTAGAATTAAAATACAGTCCAGTATTTGTAAAATGGACCAATACCATTGGAACTATATAACAATGTTAAGATATGAAGTTAATGAGATTAAGCTGATGTTATTCAGAAGTTGCTGTGTTAAGTTTTCACGTCACTAAAAAACTCCAACTATTCCTATACAAAAATCTTAAAGAAGAAGGAGCTATACGCTAAATTGAACAATATCACATTCATTACCATCAACAGAAACATACATAAACAAACTGTGGCAGTTTTAGATTTATACTTTTTGCATTACAGAGTACTTTGCAAAGGAAACACACGGGTGTGACTGAGACTGTATAAGGATATTAAAATGATACAGTACGTAATTTTAACTAAAATAACCACACTCCTTCCTCTACTCCTTACCATTAGTCTCCTCATTCTTTCTTTCTCAATTCTCTCTGTTTCTTTTTTCTGCTCTCGTTCAGTGTTGGCATGCCAAGTTGCCACAGCCTTAGAAAGTTTCTGAATTTTCCCAGCGACTGATCGGTGGTACTCTTTAAAATCTTTAGCATGCTGCAGTATGCTATTCAGGTATTCCTAGAAAGAGAAACAAGTTAGTGCAGGCACTTTTACACAGCACCTGATTTGACATCAGAAATAAAGGAGTTCCAATCTTATAATTTTACAATTACTTATCACATCAGTTGGGAGTTTTTTCAGTCAAAAAACTCCAAAGGTAAATAAGATCTGTGAAAGGGAAGATCCACATCACAAATCAAGGCGCATTTTTGCCATGGGGCAAACACCTACTAAGTCAAAATACCTGGTGCTTCTGCCTACGCTTCCTCTCCTGTTCTATCTTCTGCTGCTTCTCAAGCTTTTCTGTCATGCGGGCCTCCCTCAAAGTCTGGCGCTTGCTTCGTTTGTAGGCTTTGGAGTTCAGTGCTGTCTCCAGTGTTGTGTCACGACGCATGCAGGCCACTACCTCTTGTCTCAGCTATCAGTGGGAAAAAAACCCCAAACCACTCAAAAACCATAATAATTTTTAATACATGGAGAAACAACTTTAAACACTGTTATGGCAGAATAAAACAACAGTCCAAAACATATCCCAGCCTTCTCTTCCCTTTTCATTACAGTTCTGAAAAGATACAGCATTTATACCATTGCAAAAGCCGTATAAATCTTAAAGAAATCCTAAAGAAATCTTAAGCCTCCACAGAACGGCCAAAAGTGCTAATCCCTCTTAATCATTGTTTCTTCCCAATTTACAAGATGCTGGAAACAACTGTCCTGCTGTTGGTCAGCCAAGATCTTATACCATCAACGTAAAACACAAATGAACCAGATATATAACACCTTTTCTAGTGCTGCACCTGAACATAGTTGACAACTTGTTTCATTGCCAGCTGCAAAGAAGACAGGTGGGAGAGGTAAATATAAAGGGCTTGGAAGTGTATTGCCAGCAGTGGAGCAGGGAAGGAAGGAAGACTTGGACATCACGGTATAACTACTGCCAAGGCTTCTGTCAGGAAGTATTTTGCTTGACCTGCCAAACTCCATCTCTCTCTGTTCTTCCAAACTAGCTGTAAATGCCAACAGCAAGAGGTCTAGAAGAGTCTGGCAGTGTGATTCCTTTTCTGAGATTTGTTTGCTGATACGTGCACTCAACACCCAACTTAAATCTTATGTGTGATCTTGTTATGCCTAATTTTCAAAGTCTGTGCCACAGCAGAAATCTTGAAAACAGATCACAGAGAAATACCACACACCCCTCCAACATACAACTCTTCTTAAAACAAGGAGACTCATGGCAAATATGAAGTATGTGCAGAAAGATGTGTCTATTGAGACCTGTGCTAAAATCACCTTGCAGCCTGTCCAGCACTTATTTTGTTTTTGTGCCAATGCTATATTCATTATGAAAGACACAGTTCTAGGGCGACACTTCAGACTGGAAGATAAACTGATGATCCTTGCTATTCCTTCCAACTCAGAATATTCTGTGATTCTGTGGGATTCTGTGATAAAGCAGGAAGCAAAAAGAATACTTGCACATTTTTATTAACAAAAAAACATTTGAGTTTATTAAAAAATAAAATATAACATTTCTGTGACCTGGTTGTTGGCTAAGTTTGCTCTCATGGAAAATCTTCTTAGGTTTAGCACTGCTGCAAAATCTCTTTCCAGTTTTCTCTTTGCTACACAAACATGTTTGGTTGTGACTGCTACGAAAATTTTTCTCAAGTAAAAGGCATTACCTGGCGCTGGAAGTTCAGTAATCTAAGTGCCTTCAATTCCACTGTAGCTTTGGTTCGCAGATCAGGGGGCAGGGAACCAGGCAAGTTCTCCAGTTCCTGGATTCTGTGAGCAATTCGAGCCTGAAGCCTAATCAAATAGAAAATTGGATAAGATACCAGGAAAAATATGCAAGTTGTTACTAAAATTTTATGGTAAAAATTGATTGTAAAAATAGACAAATTATCTCAAACATTTATATGTCTGAACCAACACGTTTTTGCAAAGATGACATTGGGTATCCTTTTTCACTTTGAAAATTACCAAATATGAATATGCCCTTTGGCCTTTCTTTTCATTTTGACTAAAATTAGGTATGTGAAAAGAAACTTGGGAATTTCATTTTACACATACTATTCAAGATTCTGCTTTCAAGCTTCTTGGATATATTATTTTATGCACAGTGTAGTGAGTGATGACATAGAGAGTACTTCCCTTAATATCTGGAATTCTACTTCATTATTTTATTGACAAATGACAAGTTTGTTAGTATTCACAGCTACATAACTGCTACACTGTAAATCAAATTCTATTACACTCCTCCTTTACAAGCTTTTTTTGAATTCATTTGCAAATTCAAGAGAGAGGGAAAGAGAGAGTAATCGACAAGACAGACAGAACTTGGGTTTTTTTCTATTTTAATATTACCAGAAGAATTCTGAAGTTCCTGGAACAACAAAAAAGATGCAATGCTGCATTACTGAAGGACAGAAAGTTGCTGTCTTCAAGAGAGCAAAAAACTGAAGCAGAATTACATTAGTAATGTTTTTCATAGAGACTGAAAAGTTAATCAGGAAGAGTTAGTTCCTAATTAGAGAAAGTTCCATTAAAAGCTGCAAATATTTGTCCAGACCCATTATTCTTGCAGAAGTCTTCATTCAGAAAATGACACTGGCTTATTTTCTTATTTCCAGTATATGTACTACACTAAAAAAAGGTCACATTTTGTACAACTTCATCTGTCACTGGGCATTCCAGTCAGTAAGAACAGATTTTAGTGCACCTAAGGATGTAAAGTCTTGAGAATTAAGTGGTTTCTTGCAGACTAAATGTACCAGTGTGGTATATTCTGTGATTCTGATTCTGCAGCGTACATTCATATATAAAAGCAGCCAAGATGTAAGAGAAGAATGCTGTTTTAAATCACTGATGCGTGGTCTACCTGTTGCTTCTCCACACATGGATGCAATCATGCATCACAACAATTATTTATTACTGTTTTTCCTTCCCAAACAGCTGCAAGGTTTCTCCTGAAACTATCACCCACAAAACAGTAATAGACAAGCTGCAGTTTCCCTGACTTTAAAGAAACCCTAAGGGAGTGGTCAAAACCTTTCCAAACATCTCTTTTGAGTTGTGAACTTAGTAAAGCAACTGAAATTTTCAATTTTCAATTTCTTTTTTCATTCTTCTTAGCACTGAGTGTTCCTTCTTGTACTATACGTGAAGATGAGCACAAAAAAGTTAATTTAGGTTCTTCCAACACACCTTACGATTTTAGGTAACAGTAAGAGTGACTTCCAAACAAACATGGAACTGAAATGTTGACTTACTAGTTCTGTCAGAATTGGTTTGTTACTTTAACTCCTGGTACAAAATATGTGGAAGTGCCTGCTAACGTAAAAGTTTACACAGTAGAAATTCAAGCAATTGCCGAAGTTGGGTTGGGCTGTACATTTCTGTCATCAAAATTATTAATAAAAATCCATATACACATATTTCCTGAGATATGGCTAAACATAATCAAAGGTCATAGAGTGTGTTTATTATGTCCCATCATCACACTAAGCAGTCCTCACCCATATAGAAAAAAGATCCCTCACAGTGCTAATATTTTCTTTGTTTTTCTCAATTTGAATTTATAAAAAAGCTGATCAGAAATAAATGCACATGAAATTTCATTATTAAATTATAAGGCAGATTAGTATTTTCAGGGTAACTTTCCTTCAACTGTTTTCCTTCATATGTTGAAATGGTCTGCACTGAACTACAAACAACAACACTTCTATGCTTTGTGGGTGATTACCCTCCTTTTATAACCCAGAAGGGGGAAGGAATAGGAACAAAAAAAATCAGTATTTCTGAGTCAGCAGAGATATTACTTCAGAAAACTCTGAGTGAAAACTAGGCCAGTTCTCTATTAAAATGAACAAAAAACTCTGAATACTAATGAAAATCTATGGAGTATGTATGGAAGAATAATGAAAAATGGCAGCTGGATGGGTTACATACATGAAACAAACAAAAAAAAGGAACATATTGTGAAGTTTAATTTCATACTTTCCTAGTATATAATATATACTTCTAAACTACTAACAATAGTAGCAATAGTAATCATGTTTTCTCCAGTAGTCAGTAGGATTTTTAAAAGAATTTTGTAACAAACATTGAGGTGTTTCTCCAAACAGCCACCTTGTAGTCCTTAAGGAGAATCACTGCAGTGTATTGGACTGTTGCTATCTTCATGGAAAAATGCTAATAGCTATTAGGTAAAAAGAATCCAAAGAAAAAATTTTCCTAGATGGTTTTTGTAATTATTTGAAGGATATAACCTCACCATTTAAAGGATGTACTTAATTAATCTTTGCAGTTCAGGATTTTATATTCATCATGTAGAAAGCTGTAGGGAATCTACACAGAGACCTCTTTGCAAAACGAGTGATGCACATCCCTTCCTCATTAACTGGGGTCAACTGCAGAGGTTATAGTTCTACATTCAATTCTGACTGGCATGGAAGACCTAGCAGTAAGCAAGGAAGATACATAAGAAGATACTCTGCAGGTAACAGAAAGAAATCACATACAATCTACACAGGACACTACCAAGTGTATGACTTTTTATCTAGCAATGAGAAGGTGGAAAAAAGGCTTTCAACAAAATAGAACAACTTTAAATGAAAGACATCATTAAGACAGCTATTCACTGAGATTAAAAAGCAGCACTTTATTTTGAAGAAAGTACTAAAGAAAATTTTATAAAAGCATGCATATTGGGTTTGTGAGGCCAGGTTTTGGTAGTGAGGGGGGCTATAGAGGTGGTTTCTGTGACAAAATACCAGAACCATCCCCCACATTCAGCAGACCCAATGCAAGGCAGCTCGAAGACAGATGTGCCACTGGCCAAGGGTGTGCCAATCAGAAATAATAGTAATGCCTCTGTGATAACATATTTAAGAAAGAAAGAAAAAAAGTTATTGAGCAGGCTGTCCCCTTGCAGCCCATGGAGGATCACAGGGGTGCAGAGATCCACCTGCAGCCCACGGAGGTGACCCATGCTGGAGAAGGTGGATGCTCAAGATGGGGCTGTGAAATCATGGGCCCTGGAGCAGGCTCCTGGCAGGTACTTGCAGACCCATGGAGAGAGGAGCCCACATAGCAGCACGTTTCCTAGTAGGATTTGTGACCCTGTGGGGAACCCCATGGAAGAGCAACCCACATTGCAGCAGTTCATGGAGAACTGCTGCCCATGGGATAGAGTCACACTGGAGAAGTTAATGGAGAACTGTCACCCATTGAAGGACTCCAGGCTGGAGTAGGGGAAAGACTCTTTTCCCTGAGCAGCATCAGAAAAACTCTGTGATGAACTGACCATAATCCCCATTTCCCACTGGGAGAGAGGAGGAAGAGCTTGGGAAGGAGGGAAGCGTGGGGGAGAGGTGCTTTTAAGACTTATTTTACCTCTCATTATCTTGCTCTGACTTTGTTAGTAATAAATTCAATTAGCATCTCCAATTTGAGTATGTTTTGCCTGTGATGGTACTTGCTGAGTGATCTCTCCCTGTCATTATCTCAACTCATGAACTTTTGTGATACTTTCTCTCCCCTGTCCAACTGAGAAAGGGAGTGATAGAGCTGCGTCAGTGGGTGTCAGGTATCCAGCCAGGGTCAACCAACTACAGCACGGTATGAATTTTTCATTCTGATCAGATTTAAAGGAACACAATTTTAACAGCTCTCCACACAAGAATAATTTAAACTTCTTATACTGATAAGAACTGTAAATATCTATGTTTCTCTTTATCCGTCTTTAGTCACAGGCAGATTAACAACAATTATCATATAATCTCATTTCACAGCAACACAAGACAACTATGTGAATTTGACAGCAACATTAACTTTCCATTTTCTTTTTCTTTGTTAATATACGCTGAGGCCCTTTTTATAGTCAGATCAAGGCTTTACAGGGAGAAAAATCAGCCTGCTGATGTTTCATTAGATTCAAAGCTTTTTCAGATTCCACAATATCTTAATAGCTGCATTACTGTTTCTCCATCTGTACTGGTCTATTTAACATGTGGTTAACTAATATAAACTTCTAAGTACTTCTAAATGCCTATCCGATGAATTGTTTGATGAAACAAACCATGTAACTCCCTAGTAACAATGAAAGGAAAAACAAAGAGCTATCACTTGAAAAAAAATTAAATGTAATTTTTGAAAATTACAAAAGTTTAGCTCAAACTAAAATATTTCATGTTTACAATATTGTTCTGTGTGTAAAACATGCTCTAACATATAAATCATGTACATGATCCCTTACAAAATGAAAATGTATATATAGTAGCATGATCC
Organism: Corapipo altera; assembly: GCF_003945725.1. Classification (NCBI taxonomy): domain Eukaryota; kingdom Metazoa; phylum Chordata; class Aves; order Passeriformes; family Pipridae; genus Corapipo; species Corapipo altera. The sequence goes on along the minus strand of NW_020884875.1, from coordinate 14,735,019 downwards.
TCCCACAAAAATCTGCTGTTAAGCACTAGAGAGGTGTGCATACAACAAGAGAAATGGCCAAACACATCAAGAATTAACATTTTATCACACAGCCCATGAGCTGGCACTAAATTATTGTCTCTTCAGCAGCACACTTCACATTCTTAGTTCAGAAAACCATGTTCAAGTTACTGACAGTTTAACTCTGGCCAGCAATTAATCACCACCAGACAGCTCCCTCACTCTTTTCCCATTCCCAGTACAATGGTGGGAAGAATCAAAAGGGTAAGAGTAATCATGAAAGAAACTTGTGGGTTGAGATAAAGACAGTTTAATAATTTAAAATAATAATTTTTCTACATTGTAAGGAAAGAGAGGAAAAAAAGTAGCAAAAAGAGAACCACAGAATCATAGAATCAACTGGGTTGGAAGGGACTTCCAAGATCATCAAGTCTAACCCTTAATCCACTACCACCGTGGTTACTAGACCATGGCACTAAGTGCCACATCCAGTCTTATCTTAAAAACCTCCAGGGACAGAGAATCCACCACTTCCATGAGCAGCCCGTTCCAATGCCCAATCACTCTCTTTGCAAAGAATTTCTTTCTAATATCTAACCTAAACCTCCCCTGGTACAGCTTAAGACCATGCCCTCTTGTCTTGCTGATAGTTGCCTGGGAGAAGACACCAACCTCCACCTGGCTACAACCTCCTTTCAGGGAGTTGTAGAGAGTGATGAAGTCTCCCCTGAGCCTCCTCTTCTCCAGGATGAACAACCCCAGCTCCCTCAGCCTCTCCTCAGAGGACTTGTGCTCGAGTCCCTTCACCAGCCTTGCTGCTCTCCTCTGGACCTGCTCCAGCACCTCAATATCCTTCCTGAACTGAGGGGCCCAGAACTGGACACAGTACTTGAGGTGTGGCCTCACCAGCACTGAGTACAGGGGAAGAATCACTTCCCTGGTCCTGTTGGCCACACTGTTCCTGATCCAGGTCAGGATGGCATTGGCCTTCTTGGCCACCTGGGCACACTGCTGGCTCATGTTCAGCTTCTTGTCAATCCGAACTCCCAGGTCCCTTTCTGCCTGGCTGCTCTCCAGCCACTCTGCTCCAGCCTGTAGCACTGCAGGGGGTTGTTGTGGCCAAAGTGCAGGACCCGGCGCTTGGCCTTGCTGAAACTCATCCCACTGGAATCAGCCCAACTCTCCAGCCTGTCCAGGTCCCTCTGCAGAGCCCTTCTGCCTTCCAGCTGATCGACACTACCCCCCAGCTTAGTGTCATCTGCAAAGTTGCTGATGATGGATTCAATCCCCTCATCTAAATCATCAATAAAGATATTACAGAACTGGGTCCAACACTGATCCCTGGGGGACACCACTAGTGACTGGTTGCAGCACCGTTCACCACCACTCTCTGGGTCTGCCCCTCCAGCCAGCTCCTAACCCAGCAGAGAGTGCCCCTGTCCAAGCCGTGGGCTGCCAGCTTTTTCAGGAGTATGCTGTGGGGCTGAAGTCTAGGTAGACACATCCACAGCCTTCCCTTCATCCATCAGGCAGGTCACCTGATCGTAAAAGGAGATCAGGTTGGTCAGACAGGACCTGCCCCTCCTAAACCTGTGCTGGCTGGGTCTGATCCCTTGTCCATCCTGTAGGTGCTGTGTGATTGTACTCAGGATGATCTGCTCCATAACCTCGCCAGGCACTGAGGTCAGGCTGACAGGCCTGTAGTTTCCCAAGAAAGACATGTGATGCAAATCAAAACAATTGCTCTCCACCAATTGTTCACTGGCGGTGGTGCTCAGCCAGTTCCTAAGCTCAAGGCCCCGGCCAACCTTCCTCTTGCTGAGCATGATGACATCATATGGTATAGAACATCCCTGTCATCAGCTGGGGTCAGCTGGCCCAACTGTGTCCCCTTCCAACTTTTTCTGCACTCCCAGCCTCCTTGCTGATGGGGAAGTGTCAAGAACTCAAAACTGTGTAAGCACTGCTCAGCAGTAACTAGAATAGTAACTAGAAATTATGTCTTATCAACATAATTTTCAGCATGAATCCAAAATACAGCCTCATACAAGCTACTGTGAAGAAATGTAACTCTATCTCTGCCAAAACCAGTACACGCACTGAGTACATCTAATCTGCAACTTTCAAGAATTCCCGAGTTCATCCAATTAGAAGTTCACACTTCGCCATAATAAGGCAGTAGACCAAAATTTTACCCTTTGGGTCTATCTATACCTTTGAAATATGCATCTCTAAAATACCTACATGATAATTCTGTCTTTTCATGGAAATGTGTAATTCAAACAGTTTTCTAAGTACTTCAAAGCAGTTAGAAAAAAGTACTTCCAAGTATAATGTCCCTTTATCAAAACATTTTACTATGAGATCTCAAGAGCCACTTGTTTCATAAAGCTTTCAATAACCTCACTGGTTTCAGAATACAAATGTTTATATTGTCTTTTTCCTACTCCCTTTTCATTAAAAAATTGTGAATGCATCATGTTTCTGAATTAAACTTGCCTATATTAAACCTAAATAAAACACCATTCAAAGCTGTTAAACTGCTTCTTTCATAGGTTTTGTCTGATGTTACAGTTTTAACTAATGTAAAGACTTCAAGGAATTCTACATATTCTGGTATTCAAAGCAAAACCAAACACCACTGTTGTTCAACATCAAAAAAGCTTAGACCTTTATCTACATGCTAGCATAAAAAAATAAAAATATAACCCCCTTCCGCTGCAGAATCCCTATTAAATTTTTATCTCACTTACTCTGCCAAGAAGATCAGTGTATTTAGAATCTGATAGATATGCTGTATCTGTAACTAGTTCTCTAAATTAGTAAAAGCATCACCACTATTTTCTGTCATGACTCACTTTCCCACATTTATGCACACTAAGGCATAATAGACTGGCACAAATAGTGCAACAGAGCAGGGTTGGAAAGACAGGAGGAGTAACAATTCGAGGTTACATCATACTGGTCAAATGATCCTTGAATTTAGTGCTACAATTTTTCAGTCAGAGCAAGTGTAGACCGTATAATGGTGTGTTCTACAAGCTTTCTGAAAAAGATGCTAGAAAATAGGGATTGCTCAGACTGAGACAGTTACGGCAATTCAGTCCTAGGGTATAAGGGTAAGACTGTCAGAATAACAATAAAAACATGCTGATGAATTACTTAAGCATTATCTGATGCAAAATGTTTTTCTGGAATCAAGGCCTCAATTCTGGACATTCCAAAATACTTTGTGGTGTTTTACTTTCATAAAGAAAAAGTCATTAAACCAGTCTTCTGTGAGATCACCACCCTCCTTGGCTACCTTTCCCTAGAAACTCATTGTTAAAGTAACCAGAAGATGCATCATCAGTTCAAAACAAGTAAACACCCAAAGTGCAATTACTTCCCTCCGACTAATGATCATCGGGAACATATTTTAAGTGCAGGTCAAAATCCTTCTGCCCAGTAGATTCTCAAGGTCAGTTGTTTAAGAAGCTTGTTGATTAGAAGAGGGAGGAAGTCCCTTTTTAACTCCAAAAGAAATGTCATCCTTTATACTTCCTAACAAATATACTCCACCATCTATCTAGTTCACTCAGGAGGCAATTTTTAAAAATTATGTTTCCTGGTAACCTTTTTTAATCTTGCCTATGCTTTCTTACTATTATATCTATTCTTTGGTCACCAGCCAACCACATCATCCTACTAAAATCTGACTTTGCTGTAGCCACTAACTCATCAGCCTTTCGACCCTCACTGTTCTCTTCTAACTTCTCTTTTGTTTATAATACTGAAAACTTTCTGCACTACATTGATTTCTCTGTAGACTACAAGGATTTTGATTTCCCAACTTTCATTGTTTGCACCATCCAAGTAATACACTAACCCAATAGAGCCCCTGAGCTTGTTTTAAACTTAAGTGGTTTGCAATGATAGTGCCAGCACATTTTGCTAGTCCGTAAATTGGGGAAAAATTAAATCACTGTTTGGTCTGTGGTTTGTGTACTTCTCTGGGACACAGCTTCTCTCTGGAAACTCAGTTTACACTACTGGCACTACAGGCGTTGATTGCAAGAAGTTTCAGTTGAGGATGTGAAAAACAAGAATCTGCATATGCATTTTAATCTTGTTATTTGCTTTTACCTATATTCACGTTCTTGGAGTATTTCAACAGGATCCAATCCTTGTGGCTTCTGGATGGGGCTGATGCGATTCTGTTTTTGCTGCAGCTGGACAATGGGAGAAGGTTGTCCAGGTGTTGGCTGTGGTACAGAGGGCCCAGGCATGGTGGCAGCAGGCTGGGTGGCAGTGGGGGCAGGAGAAGGCCTCCCACTAGGGGTGGGCACCGGAAGCTTTTGCTGTGCATTGGAGACACTCATATCTGGGGCTTGGCCTGAAACAGTAACAGTACTGATTCACAACATGAGCTATGGAAAGTAGGAACAAAATCCAGATGATTTCTGAAGACAGAACATGAAAGTAAGGCAAACATTCAATATCACCAGAAAAAGCACACTGAGATAGACTACATTCTGTTTCTAAAATAGACATACTACAATGCAAGTATACCATACACTGCAAGAAGTGGCCCAAAGAAAAAAAAAACACCTGAAACTTTACAATGAATACTGTTTCTTTTGCCATTCCTGAGGATTTTAAATTCCATAAGAAATAAAACAACTATAGAAATTACTTCCTGAAAATGCTAGACCTTGTTCTGCCTCTTGTTCACTATCCCTGCACCATTAGAAGAAAGCATCTATAACTGCAACCAGGCAACAAGTAGAAGTAGGTCTGATTTTAGAGCTCTATCAGAACTTGATAACCACACCAAAATTTCTACAACTGTATTTGGAAGTAACTGCCAGATATAAACAGTTTGCATTTCATTATGATCTCCTATTAATTGTACTTATTTCAAGTACTAGGAATTCAATTATTCTAATTGTCTTGAAAAGTAACACCTCAGTTAACACGAAAATAGTACCTGTCATTTATAGACACTAAGGGTCATAGATTTCAGTATGCCAGTATGACAAATTACCTATGTATTCAGATGTTCACAAATTCACTAACAACAGACATTACTAGAATAAAAATGTCGTTTAATTTTCTGAGGAGTCATAGCCACTTAATTCTAGGGAAAACAATTACAAAGTGCATCTCAATCTTGTAATCAACCTTAATTCAAACCCAGCATCCTGAAATCTGCATGAAAAGATTTCTTCAAGATCGCCATTTGTCATTCACACATCTGAATCAAACTTCAGAAAAGGAACTCGAGCACAAGCTGTAGATTCTGTATTTAGCAACACTGCACTTCAGTTTATAAAAAATAAGAAAAAAAGCAACCCCACCAAAAGCCTCTGTTTAGCCTCGGTTTTCAGGGAATCATGCAAGTTGAATGACTGTGTAATGAGTGACAAATAAATTTGAAGACATAAGCACAGTCTTTAAAAATACATCAAATAAAACCTCCAAAAAGACATAGCAAGGACAAACAAATTTTTTCTTATTAAAAAAAATAGTAATGAAAAAAGACAAGCACTAAGCAGCTTGTAGTTAAACAGGACAGACATATTATGATGACATATTGGATTATTTAGCTACAACTATCCATCTAGCAATTCTGTGTATCTGCCAGCATTTCTTAGCAGCAGCGTTTGAGCTAGAAGGCCCTGTGCCTCGTAAACTCATACATACAACCTCTCCAGAAACACGTACCCCCTTTTTATGATTCTACTCAAATTTTAAGTATTCATTGGGAGTACTCCAAGAAAAGCAATTCTACTTCTGATTACATACTACTATTTCATTTTCTTTTTACATTGCCCTAAATTACCAACTAATGACAGAGACTTTGTTATGACATTATCACAGAGTCACCACTGACTCTAGATTTACCCACAAGAAACATTACGTACATAACACCTGTACCGTATGAGAAGCCTGCATTATTCACAAGTCTGCACTACTGTACTTTTTTTCAAATGTCTCTAAAATATCCTTCACAACTTCCAACATTACGTATTACTAGGATTTCTAATTCTTTTAAATGCAATACTTCTTCCACTCTACTTTTAAGCAACAAAATCAGTCCATAAACCCAAATCTGATCTGAATGATTTGGTTCAAAACCTGATTATCACACAGGGGTAAAAGGTTACACTATTCATTTGATCTCGAAGACTACACTGATCATTCAAAGCTACTTGATTCCAAAACAAGCAAACAAACAAATAACAACAACAAAAAAGAAAGCAGCCTAACTCTATCATGATTTGAAAACTTTTGTTTACAGTAGCAATGACTAGAGATGAAAGACAATTAAGCATGCTCAGAAACTACTTATCAAATAGGTTTTCTGGTTGTCCCACAGGTAGCTTACATATTTCATTCTGATTGCAAAAAGATGCTTCATTTCAGTCTGTCTAAAAATTGCAGTAATTTCATGTGGGTTATTCACAGATGAATAAAAATTTAGACTCTCCTTGATTAAAATCTTAGACACAGTAAAGGTTACACTATCCTTCTGCGTGCCTTTTTACCTTTTGTTTTTTCTTTCCCCTGCACCTTTTCCCCACTATACCTTCAGGCCAAGTTTTAGGGGTAATGGCGGTTGTATGTCCAGGCATCCCTGGAGCAGACCCTGGTCCAGCTGCAGCACCACTCATTGCATGTAATCCAATACCTGCAATTTGACAGAGGAAAAAAAAATTTGTTAAGACACAAAGCATTTTCAAGTATTCAAAAGTCATTCTTTTTTCTAACATGACAGTCTATTCAGGCAACTAGTACTTTTCTTCATTAAATAAGGATTTAAGTAGCTTTTATTGTGAAAAAATATATGTAATGAAGCATATTAAAATCGTGTTTTATGAAAAAATCCCAACTTATTTGGTAGCGAAGTCATATCCACCAAAATTGAGTGAATGGTGAAACCATTAAAACAATTATTTAAAAGAAAATAGTACTATCTTAACCCTCAGCTTCTAATGCAAACTCATTAACAGAAGTGTTCTGAAACTAACCGGTGTAGGGTGATTAATGTAACAGTTTTCTTAGGAGCAATGTGCTTGCTCACCACAGTGTAACATCTATTACCATTAGGAAAAAAAAATAAGGACACTTTCTTTTCCTTATGTCTTTCACTTGACAGCACACTACAGATAGTTTGTTTTACTTTCAACAACCTAAATAATCAGGCAACTCACTCCAGATTATTTATCTACTTTCCTGCATAAAGACAGGGGACTGAATTTTCACTCCAAGAAAAACAGTGAAATTGCTATAAGTAAAGTATGATTAACATTCCGGCAAGCATAATTAGGACAGGCCCTACTGCACAGTGAAATAACTTCTACTTCAGTTTTGACAATACCCTATTAATAATAGATGTGTTTTATGCACTTGTTCAAGCTTAAAATCAAGGGCCATGCTGTTCACTTTGATGCCAGAGTACAGTCCCATATTATAGCCCTGTACAGTACCCATTTCTTAATCTACAGGCAGACCTTCAAGAACTACTTGAGCAATGACTCTTACCAGGCATTCACTTACCAGACTGTCTGTTGAAGGCACTGGGAGGCTGCTGTTGTTGAATGCCAGGCAGGGTCCTCTTGCCCTGAACAGCAAGCTGGAGGTTTTCTGGTAAAGGCTGACCTCTAGCCAACATTTTATATGCCAGAATCTGAGCCCGCAACTGATGCAGCTGTGCAGGACTGAAAGGGGAAGGCCCTCTGTTAGCCTGATTCATAACTTGTGGATCTCCTGGTATAATGGGTCCTGGCTGACTGGGAGTCATCTGAGGTGGTGTTGGACCTCCTCCAGACATTGGACTGGACACATGCTCTGGTGCTCCTAGTGGAGATGGGTGTGGTGACATATAACCTAGAACAAGTAAAAGAATCACAAACTTACCTTTCTGTTAGTTCAATCTAAATTCCATCAAATTTCTTTAACAGTACACAGAGTATAAAAATGTCTGTCTCAAGTCAGGATAGCTGTAGTATTTCTGCAATGACAAGGTGCAATCTGAAGTTCCCTGAGATATCAAGTCTCAGGAGCTATTCTTTGAAAAGAACTACAGTTATTCAGTCCAATATTTCCTAAAAATAATTATTACCCTTTGTCTTACATTTGGAGTAAGACAAACTACAACATGAAATACAATATAGAAGCATAAGGATATGGTACTGTTTACTAGAATTCTGGATAAATGTTTCCTTGTGGAACACATACAGTGAAGTCTGCCTAGTTTACAGCTTGATATTCTAAGTTTATTTTGATGACACATATTAAGGAATACCCACTCACTTCTACAGGTCCTCTTGGCCAAAACTTGCCAACATACAGAAACAGAAAGAAATTGTATTCACTTTCTATACAATTGCTCTTTAATGTATAGAGATTAAAGGTTTGAGCCAGACAAAGAATACTTGACACCTTCTCCCATCCGGGTGCTCACCAATTTGGGACATCAACTGCAAGTACAAAAATCACCCTCTGAAGAAGCTGCTGAAGGCTATGCTACTCTAAAGTTCCAGAAGAGCAGAGTTCTGGAATATTAAAGCACTTGAATTTTAATTACACTTACTATGTATGTGCTTGAGTTTCACAATGCATAGCAGATAGCAAGATTTTCGTCCACCAAGAGTGAAAAAGAGGTAATGATATTTACCCACTTCCACTCTGATACTGTGGAACACAAATAATGTTCTTAAAAATTGAAAAAGTCTACAAAAACAATAAAAAACCCCTAGAAATCTTCTGGCTTATTTACATATTCCATGTTAGGAAGCTACAGATCACAGAACTCCTAAGTTCATGTCACATTCTGCGACACCAAATCTACAACAAACCTTCCCCCACTCTTCCTGTCACTTTCAAGTGAAACTAGATCAATTTCACCTATAAATGGTCCAGATCACGGAAGAAAGCAATTTTGCCCTCTCTTTAGCTTCACTGTTCCTACTGATCCTTCAGTAAAGGCAACATAGGCAAAACCCCAAAGTAGTTTCAGCTTTTCTGGGATAACAGGAGCTGTAAGTCACTAGAACTTAAAGAAGTGGAGAAATGAGAGTCCTGGAGAACTGATATTCGTGCTAATTGATGCTGAGGTCTGGGGATAAAAATGTAACCAAGTAAAGGTTGTAAATACAACACAGAAAAAGAAGAGAGGATTTCAGTTCTTCTAAAAAAGGAAAACAAGATGGAAGTACAGTAGGAAAAAAATAGTTTTGTGATGGGGAAAGACCAGACAAGACAGAAACAGAGTGAGTTCAATTTAAAGAAGATGATGACGGGAAAGGAAGAAGAGTCTGGTGAGGGTATGAAAAATTATACAGTTTAAGAGAAAAAGGAGACAGTGAGGGGAGGAGTTCAAAAAAAGGAAGAAAGTTATAATTACTAAAGCTACTTACTAGCTCAATATAAAAATTGTTTATACATCCCCTGGTGATGATAAAAGGTATGGTAAATAATTGTAAATTTATTCCATTTATTCATCTCCGTCTACTAACTTACTTTTACCTCTTAATTTTTTTAAAAGAAAACAGAGGAAAACCCACAGATCCCTCTTGATGAGCACACTGCTTTAAAAAAACAACCTCTATGCCACAAAAACAATAACAAAAAATACAACCACATTACTGTTTTTATAGTATAAAATGGGGTTTATTGCAATGTTTGTCCATTATTACATTTTTAAATCTCAGGATTAACTTTAAATGGCACCTAATTCAAACTACGTTGTTTTCTAAACTGCATTTCAAAGAATGATTTCTTTCCCTCCTCAAGTCTTACTGCCCAAGTTATAAATTCCTTAATCACTGACAGATGTCAGATCCAGGATCTTGAAATCCATCTGGACCATAAAAATTTAGAAGAGTGGTGTAATACATTGAGTACTTGTTTTCAGTTCTGACAGTCTGAGGCACAAGTCTGAGACTATGTTTCGCAAAGAGGAGCTTTCAGAAATTTTTTGAGCTTTCTAGATATATATTTATTACTTACGCTTTCTCTCTCCCTCAAAGTCCTCTGCATTAGGATTCCTAACAACAGGAAACTATGCTTGACAAGATGAAGAATGAAAAAAAAAAATCCCATAAAATATGTCAGAACCTTCCAAACTTCTTGTAAAGGTGTTAAAATGTGGCATTTACAGAATGCAAATTTTGTTATGCTATATGGAAATTTTCCTTTACAGTCTGAAAACTTTCTTAAGACAGTGTGACAATACACACAGCTTGTCTTAATAAATTGTTTATCCTACTTGCTTTTTTCCTGTCCTATTACACATACTCTAATACAGCTGAGCATGCACACATAAAGATCCACTAAAATTGAGTTTAACCACCATATACCATAAATGAAAAAAATGTAAGACACAGTCCACTGGAATGCTTAATATACAGGCAAAGACAGAGAGATTTTTAAACTCTGCAAACATGCTTTCATCTGCTATGAAGATTTTCAAATGCATTTTTCTGTGGCACACATGAATTTCCAAAGTAAATATTCAGCAGGTTTTTAAATACCTAGCTAATTAATTATTACTTGCTGAACTGCCAAGCACCCCTTCTTCTACATCTTCCACAGAAATCTTTCTCTTCTATTCTGCATGAATCATTGTTTAATTTAACCTTCAGATGGCAAAAGCGTTGAATGACAACGTGCACAACAGAACAGAAGAAATCTATACACTTGCAAAGGACAATACATAACCTATAATTCTGAAAAATACAGAGAGTAGAAGTCACCCAACACCAGGAAATGAAGGCCCAAAAGTCCAACCTATCATTTAAAGCTGCACCAGGTTTCTCCAGAAACAGGTTTCTCTTGTTTTGACTTCTGAAAACCTCCAATGACAGTGATTCTTAATCACTCTGAATTTCCTTTCCCTTAAGTCCCATCAGAATTTCACTCACATAATTTGTGACCATTACTTTTCTGCTTTTCCTATGCACCTCTGAAGAGAGTCTGGTCTGCCTTCTCCACAATCCTTCAATGGGTCATAGAAGAGGCTACATCAGAAATCAGTCTCAAGTTTTCAGCAGTAAAAAACCCTCTGTTTTCTTAACTGTATGCATAATCAGCAACAAAATCACTCTTTTCATCCCTTGGTATCAACTTGTTCAACATGCCATCACAGCATGTCATAAACAATGCATATTCTTTACAATATTAACACTGGCAGAAATCCCAGTTCTAACACATTACCAAACCCAAGTATTTTTGGAGAGAAGACTGTATGCAAAGTTTCTGCTCTAATTGCTTTCTCACCTTAGTTAACAGAAACAAGTAACATCTTTCTTATCTGTTTTAAAGCTGAAGAACCAGAGAGTTAAAAACTGAGAGACCTTTTTCTTCACTTTTAATGCTATAATGAAACAGAAAAGAACACATCTGAATGAATTCTAGACCCTGGTAATGAGTATGACACAGAAGGAGTCAAGGTTTTAGCAGTCCAACACGGAATGTTGAACACAGATCTTGACTCACCACTAAAAATTAAGAATACTTAAACAATGAAAGTGTCTGAGGATCATATATGTCACATTTTTATGCTAAAACCATCAGCAAGGGTACATTTTTACTCAAGAATGTGACTGTAAGAGAATTAGTGGATTAGGAAGATACAAATGGGATTGAAGAAATATAGTCATGTAACTCATTTAACAATCACTTCAACCACGAACTGAAGTTAGTATAAACAACAAAAAAGAAACCAAATACATCTCCACAACACACAGCAGGAAAGCATAACATCTTGGAACACAGTGGAAAATACCTCCTTATTGGACTGAGGGTACAAACTTTCTTAAGGTAACCAAAATACAGCATCTCCCTGTCCATAGTGCGGCCAGGGTTAACACCAGTTCTTTGAAACTCTGAACAAAGAGAAAGTCACATGCGTGCAAGTCACTTAAAACTAGGACTGTAGAAATAAATTGTTGAGAGGTCTTACACTGGCAGGCAGATGAATAAGGTGACAGATCTTTTCTCATCTTTAAAAGGCAGAAAGAATTCAGAAGAGAAAGTGTAACTAATTTAAGTAAGGACAATGAACACTGCCTGTGAAGTAGCAGTATCTTAGTGAATTCTGTAAGTTAAACTTCTTAAGAAGTTTAATACATACTGAAAGATGATAAAAAATAAATACAGATCAAGTCCCAGAATCTTAAACTTCTGCAGTCCTTATGTTTCCATGTACAAACAGCAGGAAAAGATAGCCAAACAACTCAAATTGGGCTGTATTTCACTGCTATATCACAGTGATTTCATTTAATTTGCTCCAAAACCTGGAAAAATACAGAAATTGTTAACTTCAGTCCATTTATATATTTTTATGAATTATTTAAAACATATTTTATTTTATATAAATATTTGGCTTCTCTTTGCAACTTCTCCCAGTCCTCTCGCAAAGTCAAGTCTAACCATTATTTTAATCTTCTGAATAACTGTTTAACAGTTTAACAATTTACCATAAATTTCATATTTTTCATATAAATACTGCGAATTTCAGCACAGTTGATTCACAGAGACTGAAGGCAGTTTCTAAAACAATTCAGATTCAGTTAAATGCAGTAAGTTTACTACTTAAACAGCTAAATCTGAAGTTGGAGCTATGGATTTTCCTTCCATTTAACCTATTAGCTTCAAAAGAAAGGGTTTAAGACTTAACAGGGATATCGTGTGCAACTTCAAGAAAAGAAAACTTGCCACCAAAACCAGTCAGGAATGTTACCCTTTCTCCACTTTGGCATTAGGAGTGGAAAGGAGTAACTGCTGAGGAGAAAGATACCAATTCATAGTATTTTCCCCATAAATTAACATCAGACTCCTGAAAATCATCCTATTGCAGTATGCAATAAAGATGTATCAATCTCTCTGAGCTAGTAACACCTTCTGTCTGCATGACTAGCATCTCACTGAGCACCAAGAAAATATAAATCCACGAAGTGAGGCTGCATACGTTAACTTAGTAATTATTGTTAAAAAAAGGCAAACATCTCAGAACAGTAACTGCCATTCAAACAGCGTAAAAGCACTTAAGTAAAATTACAAAATTTTTGCAGATTTAGCTTTGAAGTGTTTCTGATTTTCTCATCACTCATCTCACCTCAAAAAAGGGTAATTATTTCTTAACATAAACCATAAGAATCACTACTTCCAAAATTTTCTCTTGCTGTTCATTCGCAACTGAATGCTTGATTTACATAAATCATACCTACAACTGTACGTGCAGTTTGCCAATTTATTTCTAATTTTTCACTCATATTTTGAGCATATATTTTATAAAAAACCTTGCTTTTTACTTAGAGACAATCTTTTGCAAGACTTTCTTCTTTTAAAAAAATACTAAAAAGACTAGTATTGCAACATCTGACATTTAAATGAAATCTCATTTTGCGATCATTTCCAACTGTAAACTGCATACAGAAGGACTGCAGCCTACACATTTATCACAACTGTTCCACTGAAATCTCTAAGAACTGGAGCATTTTATGAAGACTATCTATCTTCATATTCTTTCCATTGTTTCCTACTCTAACTTACTAGTTCTTCTCAGAATCTTGGAGCCTGTAAACAGGCAGATTTCTGTCAAAAAGGCACCCTTACAGCTACAACAGTCTACCTAACTTGTCTAAACCAGACTAGACTTTTAGCATCTAAACAAACTTCTCCCTTTGGTCTATTGAACAGAAGAGAAAGACATTCAGTGTTGACGTAACTTTCATATGACATAAAACCTACCAAAATACTTGGGTAATCTTTCTACAAAAAGGTTAAATTATCTTCATTAAGATACAGACATTTAATACAGTCTGAATTCAACTAATTTAAATTTGCAGGAACCGAATTACACTATCCCCTCCAACTCCCCTTCCACACACACATTTTTCTCCCTTAAAGATAAAGGTTCCATCTATTTCAAGCCTTTCTACCATCCAGGAATGCACAGACTGATCAAATCTTTTAATTCTCCCTCAAAAAAAAAAAAAAATAGAGTTTAACATTCTCCAGGAAAAAAACCCAATCAAACAAACAAACAAAACCTTCAAAACCCAAACCCAAAACTAAAAACAAACCCACCTTCCAAGTTTCAAGTAATTTCTTTATTTGTATTCTAGTAAAGTGCAATTTTACAGAATCATTAGAACTGGAAGGGACTTCTCAAGGCCACCCAGACCAATTCCCTGCTCAAATGGTCAGCTACCTGTTGGGTTTTGACTTTCTATCTCCAAGCACGGCAACTGCACATACTCTCTGGGCAACCCATTGTATTATTCAGTCACATTTACAGTAAAAAAGTGTTTTCATATGTCCCAATTGAATTTCGTGTGTTCAGTTTGTACCCACTTTCTCTTCTTTGGTCACTGATACTCACTGCAAAGATTCTGGCTTCCTCTTTGCCACTCTGTCCCATCAGATATTTCCAAGTTGTCTTTTTTTCAGGCTATGCAGTTTCAGCTCATTCAGTCTCTCCTCACACAAAAGATGCTTCAAATATTTGATGCTACTTTAAACAATTCTCAACAACTTTCTGAACTGCAGACACTAGAATGGAATACAATACCAAAGTACAGCCCTCAGCTAATTCATTAGAAAAGATGATGCAACTCCTCAATTAATAGCCTTCTGATTCTGTATGCAGGTAGTACATTCCACCTCATGGTTGGAAAAACTGTACATGACAATACTCTTTTAAGTCTGATAAAATAACCAAAACTCTTTTCAGTCTTTCTCATTTGTGTGATAAGAGTTTATACAACTATACAGTAAACTACCTTGCTCCTAGACATACAATTTTGTTGGTTGTGCTAAAATCTATGCTAGAAAAATAAGCACATTCTCCTCAGGTTCTGATCAGCCTTTGTAACCAATTTATTCGTTATTTACTGCTAAACCCCTGTGCTATCTGCAAATTCTATCAGCACTGATTTTAAACTTTTTTCCAGATCCCAAATACATGGAACATCACTGAACCAAAACAGAACCTTTCTGAAAGACTAACTAGAAAATCCACAATCAGATGATTATAATCTAATTAGAGTTAAGCTTATAATCTGTCATTTAACTATCTTAATATATTAGTGTAAATTATATTGCTTTTACTTAGTGATACCTAGTGATATACAGTGACAAGCCAAGCACCTTTATATAACTCTAACTTCTATCAGTCAGTCAAGGTTGTGTCTATCATTTACTGCTACTAGCTTTAACAATGAATAGAGAAGCCCGTTCACAGGCCAGGATCCTTTATCCTGACAACTGTACAAATACTGTACTGCACTAAGTACTGTATCACACCTGTCAACATGTTAATAAATCAATTTAGCTTATGATCTCTTCAAAAATAATAGTAAATTTGTTTGATCAGCATATAAAATAATATAGTAATATTATATTTACATAATAGTAAATGTCAATCTAAAGGCTGACTTTATGCAATTCAGAAGGATTTGGACAAGCTCAAGAATTGTGACTACATGAACCTCATGGGGTTCAACAGGGCCAAGTGCAAGGTCCCACACAAGGGTCAAGGCAATCCCAAGTACCAATACAGGCTGGATGTGGGGATCGAGAGCAGCCCTGCCAAGACAGGTTTGGGGGTGCTGGTGAACAAGAAGCTTTACATGACGTGGCAATGTGCACTTGCAGCCCATAAAGCAAACCGCATCCTGGGCTCATCAAAAGCAGCGTGACCAGCAGGTTTTTTCTGCTCTGCTCTTCTAAGACCCTATCTGGAGTACCACATACAGCTTTGAAATTCTCAGCAGAGGAAAGACTTTTTTTTGTTGGACTGGGTCCAGAGGAGGGCCATGAAGATGATCAGAGGTCTGGAGTACCTCTCCTATGAGGACAGGCTGAGAGAGTTGGGGTTGTTCAGCCTGGGGAAGAGAAGGTTCCAAGCAGACCTTATTGCGACCTTTCAAAACTTAAAGTGGCTTACAAGAAAGATGGAAAGAGACTTTTAAGGACCTGTAGTGACAGGAGGAATGGTTTCAGACAGTAAATTCAGACTAGCTTAAAGGAAGACTTCTTTTTTTTAATGAGAGTGGTCCAACACTGCCACAGGTTGCCCAGAGCAGTGGTACATGCCACATCCCTGGAAACATTCAAGGTCAGTTTGAATGGGGTTCTCAACAATCTGATCTAGTTGAAGATGTACCTGCTCACTGCAAGAGGGTTGGACTAAATGACTTTTAAAGGTCCCCTTCCAACCCAAACCATACTATGTTTCTATGATTCTGTGATTTTTCCATAAAACTACTCTCAATTACCTGAATTATAGACAATGTCACATAAAATTAAAAGAAAATGTTCTTTGATTTTACCTAGAACAATATTTAACTGATAAACAGCCATTCCGCTTATGTTTCCAAACTAATGGTCAAAGTTTAGAGTGATCCACTTCCTGAGGTTTTAAACTTCTTCACCTACTTTCCCCAAAACGCCCAAAAAATATTAATTGGTGCATATTTATCTACTTCAGCTTGAGGCCTACAAACAATAAGCCATGAAAAAAATGGATCTTGAACTAATAAGGTGTAATTTCTATTTGACGTGTATGTTGTTAAAAATTGTACAAAACTGTGTACTGCAAGCTCAACAATCAGACATTTCTAAGGAAGTGAACCTTATAGTAAATCTTGTTTTCTAATAATGTACTATACACAACTAAAGATTTTGTCAGGATTTGAAGAGTTACCAGGCACCTTTCCATGGATTCTCAAAGAACTGATACTGTCCTTTTGCCATGAGTGTGGTCATCGTTAAACTCACTCTTTTTTACCACCTTGCATATTTCTACAAAACTTATAAAAACACAAGTGTCCTACACAACCCTAATGTTGTGGGATATCAGACAAAAAGTATCCAGTAGGTTGAAAGTCTATTAAGGAACCTGGTTCTCTGTCTTGGATCTGTAAACTAACGGGGAGAAAATACAAGGTTAGCAAATGGGACTTTGCCCAACTGGTATCAAAACAGCTCCAAGTGCCATCACCATTTTTTGTGGAAAAGATAATTGTGTAAGAATAAAAAAATGGAGACACAGAGGTAAAGAAAGCTAAAACATTCCTCTATGATGTCAAGAAGAGTATTTGAAATATTAGAACATGTGGGGGCTTTTCTGACCATTTCTTTTAAAAGCCTGCTCCACATTACAACTCTACAGTAATGTCTATTTACCTTGTAACAGTTGACAGCATACACCAAAAAGACAGCAGGGATCTGCAGTCTTTAGCCTGACAGAGCTGCTACAAATACAGTCTTCTTTTTGCAGAGCAAAACTACCTGGAAGTCTAATCTCAGCCAGCACAGATAAGAAAACAACTCAGAAGCTGCTTGTATTTGAAGCGTTTGCAATTTATGCTCTTGTATTTTCAGCACATAATGTTTCAATTTGACCCATCTTCGTCATCAGACTAAATGCTCCCTTCATTTCATCACATGTAAAATGTCCTCTGAATGCAAAGCCAAGTAAAAATTTTTCTCTCAGATGATCATGCTTGCATCTTGTTGAAATCAATGATAAAGTTTCACCTGATGAAGAATTTGCCTCTGCAAAGTCAGTTCTATTTTACTTAACTGATATTGAAAGGGTTAATGGAAAATTTACTTTCTAATTATCAAGGTCCCAGAATGGGATTCAGGTGACCAATTAAAGACTAGTGGTTCAGTCACATCCCACTGAAAAGTCACAAAGCAGTTCAGGCTCAGTCATTTTGCTCATCTGTAGCTGTTTTCTTTCCTTTCAACACTTCTCCTATTCTATGTAATACAAACATGTAAATACATCAAACAAGGAGCACCTCTTAATAGATCTGTGTAGAGTGTGTCACACCAAGAGCCTAATTTCACTTGGGATTCTTTAGATGTTGCTGTAACATAATTAACCATGCAATACACAAAGCCTTATCTGCTGAACTTATTAATAGTAGCAGGTGTTTCCAACATACCAGGCGGCCCATGTCCTTTTATGTTGCAGACTATAACACATAAAGAAGGCATGTAGCAATGTGTTAAAAAGAGTTTCTATTTTCTGGCATAAAAAAGACTGGAAAGAACTTTGATCAGCGCTTTAACAGAGTGTTAAAGAACTTTCTCCAGTTTTGCTTGGGTTCTTCTCTCTTATAACTTCTTCACCAAAGCATTAAAAGAAATCATATTTAATACATTTACATTTAAGATAGTCACATAAGATAGGAGATAACTAGATGGAGGTTTTTATAGAGATGTGAACTGAAATCTGTGATAGATTTTGTTGAATTACTTTTCCCAGTCACAGGCTTGATCCTCAGCTATTTTCCACCACATGAGTGATGGACGCTCCAGAAAGCAAAGGGATTCAGCCTTTCCAAGCAAAGCTGAAAGGAAATAATTGGAAATCTGTTACATGCAACTACAGACTCTTTGTGGAGCAAAGAGACCCCAAAATCACACAGCATGCACAGTAAGGATAAACCTTGGCTATGCTGGTCCATTGGACTCTGAGGTGGGCCCATTCCAGGATGAGGAGGTCGCATACTCTTCATGGAGCCACAATGAACATCTTCAACCATTCCTTTTTCGTGCAAGCCATCAATAGACTGTGAAAACAAAATAAGTATTTATACAAAGATAATATATCAATCCACTATAAAAATTCAAAGGACTTTAACTCAAAATCTAAACAAACACATGAAGAGTAAAAACAATGAAAACATTTACCCTAGAATCAGACATCTGAGGAAGCAAAGAACACCATAAGACTGCTTGTTCCCTGTTTCTTTTCTGCCCTTTTTTTTTTTTTTCTTTCCTTATGAACTGTTTGGCAGTGGCAGGGAGGCAAACTGTCCAAATACAAACACACAAAGTGTATTGGGCTCATATTACAAAGCAGTGTAACACACACTAATTTATGAAAGTACAGCCTGTGGTTTCGCTTGAGTTATTTTTAGCACAAACTTTGCCCTTTCAGTCATTGCTCTACTGGAATGTCCCAAAAACTGTTTCTCTTCAAAAACAAGGAGAACATCGCAGGAGACAACCTCATCTTTACCGGCAAAAACAAGGATAGGCAGTCAAGGAAGGGAAAACAATACTTGTGCTCCCTGTAGCTCCTGTCACCCCATTCACTCATCAAAAACTACAGTTCCCAGGGTACTTGAAATGCAAAACAGGTCCAAGTGCCCAAAAAACATTCTGACTGAATGCATGCTGGGCACTAAGAAAGGCTCTGTTACAGAAACTGAAGGAATCTGAAAGTGAAAATAGGGGAAAAATAACAACAGAAAGAAGATGTCTTAAGAAAATAATTAAGTTTTATGTAAAAGCAAAAATTACATCATACCCCTAACTAGGAAGAGATTAAGCTCCTTAACTTCTAACTTAGAGCTCTGCAAGGCTTTGCATTGGGAAAGAACAGCCTGGCATCACTCTCTAGAGAAATACGCAGCTCTGCCCCTCTCTAACACATGCACAAACTCACACTAAATATTGCTCTTACTAAACCCTACTGTTAATGGAGATCCTGCTGTCTATTTCATCTAAATGAACACCTATTTATTGAGAATTCTTTATAAAATGAGACTTAAAATAACTTACTACAGTGGAAAATACAGAGAGCTAACCAAAAGAGAGTGCAAGAAGCTATGTCAACTGAGGAAAAAAAAGTATTATTTTTGAGTAATTTGTTTCACATGACTCAGTTTAAACAGAACTAAAGACAGGTCATGCTTTCTACAAAGTAAAAAATAATATTTCAATTTGTAAACCCTTCATATAAATTTTCTACTTTCCATTGCAATAGTCAGATTTGACTGAAAGTACCTGTAAACATATGGAATTTTTTTTGTTGTTGTTTATCAACATTTTTTAAGGACTTCACTATAATTTTTCTGTATCAGAACTAAGGGTTAAAAGAAGGAAAGTTATGAAAAAGGAGAAGTTAAATGGATTTTTCATGTTTCATTAAATCATTTAGTTGTCATGACAGTATAAAAATATTTTTGAAAAGAACTTGTATCTGAAAAACACCCACTACTCAAGAAGCTATTTTTGATTACAAGAACTAGGGATATGAAGCAGAAACATTGAGACAGATGACTGACACATTAAAAATAGTTCCACTTCGCTAACCAAATAAATCCCAATGCCCTTTTCTGAGGCATGAAGATCCCTCCCTCTCTTTGCCCTGACTTACAAAGATAACCAACACAGAAGAGAACACTGAGTTCACATTCTGCCTACGCTAGCTGAGTAGTACAGAAACCAAAACACCTGTAAAGCTGGATACATTTTGTCATGGTGTGTGTCGAGGACTAAATCTTTAGAGCCACCAAGAGGAGAAGGAAACTGCGAAGGAAATTTTATCTGATTTCCAGAACAGAAGGCTCTAGCTGGACACATCTGTGGTGTGACTGCTGGGTTTCATGGCACTAATAGGTGACAGCCATGAAACCTCTGTGAATCCAGGCAGCTCTGGATGGGACGACAACGGGACACAGCATGCATACATCAGAAGTACCAGCACACAGAGGGTGGGGAAAGGAGCTGGTGTTAACAAAGAACAGCAGTGAAGAGAAAAACAAATATGGGGCCTTTCATAAAGAGAACTCGAAAAAAAAAAAATCAGACAGGAACAGAGAGGTAAAGAAACATGATCATACAATAAGATATGAATTGAAAGAATGCTTCTATGGAAAGAATTGATCAAAAGAACAGGGTTTTGTAAGATAAGTTTTACCCACATTAAAAAAACTGTAGAAAACTGAAATGCTTCAAGTCTAATAGAAAGGAGTCTAAATAAAGGAAGACAGGGGTTTGCTTCTGTGTGTTTACAAAAATCATGCTATGAAAAAAATGAAAACTAAATTCATTAGAACTCATTAATCAGTTTTTTACAAAATATGAAGATAGCATAAACTTCTTTGAAGACAAGATTAGTTTTAATGATCATACTGTTGCTAGTGTATGCAGAGACTGGTATTTCCGAGAATATATTTAATCTAAAAGCACCTCTATTGATTATGGACAAAACATCTAAAACAAGGAAGACAATTCAGCAGGTAACAGCAGTGGACCAAAAGAACTGAAAAACAGTTATTGTCTGTAATTTTTGGAATCACTATATAGTTACAGAGTCAGAGGATAACTTCAAATCTATGTAACAGGTTAAAAATTAGAGAAGGAACCTTACACACATGTAATTTCTGCAAATTCTTCAGTCCTCTATAAATTATTAAAGCTATCTTCCACAATGACATTGTTGGGATACCAATAAAGCACTACCAGCCCACCGGGATACTTGTTTTATTTGATTCTTTTAATATGACAGAATGAGAACAGGAACGTGAGACATACTCAACTTTGAGTAGACATTACTGTTTTCATTGGTCTCAGTAAGGACAAGCACTGAACAGGCCAGATATATAAACAATGCTTCTAGAAAATACAGTGAGGGATGAACTTCAACTGAATGCAAGCACACACCTACATACTTGGCAGACTTACACAATGTCTAATGCATAAGAAGCATTCTGCCTACAGTGCTTTTACTCTGAATTTAGTAACAAAGGTCTTCTAACAGACAGTACTGCATCATGGTTTGACCTATTTCCAGGTGAACTGTCCAATTACAGTGTCTTTGTTTCCATCCACCTTCTTAAAAACCAACCAAGAAAACAGCCTTAAAATCAAAAACTGAGTACTGAACTAGATTTCTTCTATATCATCTCTAAAACAAACAAAATCACAGAGATCAAACAGCAACGCGTTGTCCTGTAACTGCCACATAACTACACAGCATAACTGAATGTATCACTGACGGACAACCCGTCTGACTGTGGCTGCAGTAGGGAATTGGCCAACATTTCCATTAACCTCTTACAAATCAGTGAATCACCATTTTACATGAGTTCTCTTGATTTTCTGAAGTTGACATTGATACTTCCTTTCTTTATTCACTAATGCAGACACAAACAAAACAATGCATGGAACATGCCTGCTGATAAATAAGGTGTTACTTCCAGAACCACAGCAGAA
Organism: Corapipo altera; assembly: GCF_003945725.1. Taxonomy (NCBI): domain Eukaryota; kingdom Metazoa; phylum Chordata; class Aves; order Passeriformes; family Pipridae; genus Corapipo; species Corapipo altera. The sequence goes on along the minus strand of NW_020884875.1, from coordinate 14,713,002 downwards.
CTGTTATGATTCTCAGAACGCCTACTGTGCACACATCTGTTAGCCAACAATATTTGAAATGAGAAACCATTTGCCTTCTGTTTTAATGGAACATCTAACATATTTAGTAAAAACTACCATATTTGTGAAGAACTTTTTCTCTCATTCACCAAAACCAGTAATATTGTCCATGACATCATAGTAATTCTTCCGCAGTCAGTAATCATTTACACCCTATTACAAATTCATAAAAGAAGTTATTATTATCAGGTTACAATTAATTGAAAGAGAAAATAAACCAAGAGTTCACAGTACTACATCCACCCTCAAGTGAGAACCATGCAACTTAAAAAGCTATACTTTTGTCATAACTAAGACATAACTAAGCAGTTAAAATCATGGGGCCCAGCTACTGTGTAAGAGCATACAGAAAGTTGTATCATAGAATCATGGAATGGCTCAGGTTGGAAGCGACCTTCAAGATCATCTAGTTCCAACTCTCCTTCTGTGGAAGTAGACACCTTTCTCTAGACCAAGTTGCTCAGAGCTCCATTCAACCTGGTCTCATACACTTCCAGGGATGGGGCATCCCTGGGCAACCTGTTCCAGTGCCTCAGCAGTCTCATGTGAAGAATTTCTTCCTATTATCTCATGTAAACCTACCCTCAGTTTGGCATGATTCCTCCTTGCCCTGTCACTACATGCTTTTGTAAAAAGTCCCCCTCCACCTTTTTTTTAGGCTCCCTTCAGCTACTCGAAGGTCGCAAAGAGTTCACTTCAAAGCCTTCTCTTTTCCAAGCTAAACAAAACCAATTCTCTCAGCCTTTCCTCACAGGAGAGGTGCTCCAACCCTCTGATCATCTGGGTGGTCTCCTCTGCACTCACTCCAACTCACTCTGTCCTTCCTGGGCTGGTGACTCCAGAGTTGGATGTAGCACTCCAGGCAGGCTCTCACCAGAGCAAAGGGGTAGAATCCTCTCCTGCTGGCCATGCTGCTTTTGATGCAGTCCAGGATACAACTGGCTTTCTGGGCTCTGAGCACACATTGCTGGGTCATGTCCAGCCTCTCCTCCACCACCACTCCCAAGTCCTTCTCAGTAAGGCTGCTCTTGATCTGTCACCCTCTAGCCTGTAGTGGTACCGGAGGCTGCCCTGACCCACGTGCAGCACTTTGCACTTGGTCTTACTAAACCTCGTGAGATTCCCGTGACTCACATCTCGAATTTGTCCAGGTCCCTCTGGATGGCATCCCATCCTTCAGGTGTGACAACTGCACCCCTCATCTTGCTGTCATCTGCAAATTTTCTGAGGGTGCACTCATTCCCTTTGTCTATGTCATTAATGAAGATATTAAGTAATACTGGGCCCCTGAGGGACATCACTTGTCCCTAATGAGCTGCTGACCACTACCCTCTGGATGCAACTGTCCAATGACTTTCTCATTCATCTAACAATCCACTTATTGAATTAATCTCTCTAAAATATAGAAAGAAGGATGTTCTGGGGTACTGTGTAAAAGGCTTGACCAGTTCAGACTAAAATCATATAACCTGATGTTTTGCCCCCAGAGGAACTTCTATGTGGATGCTGAGGAAAAGTAAGATTAGGGCAACCAATGTAACAATGCTTTCTTTTAATATCTTCCAGCTTCCAAGTATTTTTTCCTCAAAAGACTCTCTGAGACTGTTATGGTTTGTCCATTTAGCGGTACCCCCCAGGGACTTCCTAAGTACTTCTCCTTAAATGTAGTTGTCATGCATCCAAGATACACTTCAGTAAAATTTGGAACTGTAAGTATTTTCCTGAAAATTTGATTGCTAGTCAAAAGACTACTTAAGAAACTATCAAGAAAAATAGTTACTTTATTGTTTCTATCCAAACTGCATTATGTAAATCTATAGTAAATTTTCCTGTGGAGGGTTTTCTGGTTACCAAGTGAATATACAGCACTTAATTTTCATATTAACAGTCATTAAGTAAACATACTTTGGGAATTATGATTTATTAATATCAATTTGTTTCAGTGTTTTAGCTATTGATTGAAACTTTAGATTTTTTAAAACTTTTATGCATCATATTATTGTTTTTAAGCTAGACAAACATCTAACACAGAACAAAGTTGTTTCACTACTTTGTTTTTTCATTTTAAAAGAACCATATCCCACTGCATATACTGGATGTGTACTCCACAAGCAATTGTGTAACTGGGACACTTTTTGTGCCATCTCCCATTTTTTACTCCATTTCACTAGAAAAAACAAAGTGTTACATTACATCATGACTTAAAGTCAAACTGGTTTACATAGCACTGAGTAGAAAAAAAAACATTTATTTGGTCAAAATGCAGTTGGCTAACCAGTTTTTTAATTACATTGAACAACACTGAAATAGTCTAGAAGCCCCCTTCCACAGCACTTCTTAAACAGACCCTTCCATCAGTCATCACAATATACTATTTCTGGGGTTGCACAGGAAAACAGACCTGAAAATTCATCTAGACTGAAAAAATAACCAAAATTTTATTTAATTTTTTTTGTTTTTTTCACTTCGGTCACCTCAACAGACCCATTTGCTCAGTCATACACATGAAGACATGCTGGAACCCGTGAATGGGCAATCTTAGAGGGCAGCAAGGCTGTGAAGCAAGACTTACGAAGTTACAGTCTTTGTTCCAATATCACAATAAAGGTAAAGTAATTTACTACAGCTATACTGACTGATGATCTTTGAATTAACTATCCAGACTCTTTGTGGAGCATTTTTCAAAACATTTCAATGCCACCTCAGTGGAAGAATTTCTACTCTGGCTCACAGAACCTTGTGAGATGCCTTCTGAAGTCTCTGAAAGACCTTTGTGGGATAACATTTGCTGGTTTGTTTCTAATTCTGACATAGGATTAAATGGCTGATATAACAGGATGTATCAGTTAAAAACATAATGTGTGGGGCATTCAACCATTCTATGGAAAATTCCTGGTGCCACCGTCTTCTTCTACAGGTATGGAATCACTTAAAAACAGAAAGAAATGAGAGAACTTGAAGGGTGTAGGAACCCTGGCTATGAAGTCTGAAGACAGAGTTCTGGAAAGCTGGGCTGTAACTGACCCCAAAAACAAACAAATGCCAATTGCAAATGTCTAATCTGGCTAACAGCTAAATCACATGCTTCAAGATTCAAATGAAAAAGTTATAGTTACTGCAGGTACTCTCAAGACATTACACAGTTCAATACAAATGGGCAGCTGGATGATGTCCTCCTTTCCTTCAGCTGTCTTTGTGCTATTAAAAATATATAGTTCTTCATGTAAAAGATAGTAGTGTCATGTGCCTCCTGACTGGACATTGTTTTAATAAATGAAACTGTGAAAATGTCAACATGAATAAGATGAGTAAAATTAAAATGTGTTTATATTACTTTAAAACTATTTTTATTATAAATTTCTTTTCTCTATATGCACACAAAATTCCAAGTGGAATCAACAACAGTTACCAAAAGGTTTTCAATATCTTGACTCTGTAAGCTGCTAATACGTATTTCTGAGTAGAACAACATTGCAAATGAAATTCTCCTAAACTCTAAATCTCTGGTACACAACCAAACAAAAATGACAAGAGGAAAGAGACTGTTCTCACAAAAGAATTTCCACACAAGCAAGTATTTCCTCAAAGTAAAAAAGACTAATCACAGTCTAAGCACACATGCAATTTTAAGTGTTTAACAACCACCACTGAAGTCCAATTATTCACATGTTTTATATGACACAGTTTCATAACCCTTTATAAGATGGAGTCTTCATAAAATAACTTGAAACCCACATTTTTAAAACACATTTTCAGTATGGAAGAGTAAATAAATTTGTAGAGAACAAACCCTTTAAGAGATGAAAATACTAGCTTTTGTTTTTTGTTTGGTTGGTTTCTTTTTTTTTTACGAATAACAATTTCATGCAAAACTAAAAACCATCCCAAAAAACACATGATACAATAGACAAGAGGGAAAAAAAGAAAAAAAAGTGGTTAGAATAGTCTACCTTAGGGTTAGAATAGTCTACCTTAGGGTTTTAGCAGTGTAATTCATTTTTTCTCCCTAGTAATGTCTACCTTACTAAGAAGTACAGTTTACAAATGAAGATTTGCAAACTACTAACTCTATAGTTCAAACTAGTCTACTAAGAACAAGGAAACTGTGTTTAATCTGATACATGACTAATATTTAGTAATAAAGACAGAAATAGGAGTGTAGCTGAAGTTTTGTAGGTGATACACAATGTGTAATAGCAGTTATGCAGGTTCTAAACGTAGTAAGTAGTTTTTTTGATCAGTGGAGAGAAGTTTAGGGAAATAAGGTTCACTTGTAAGCTATTACCTTATGCATTTGGTGGATGCCTTCCTGTGGATAATCAGTAGGCCCCATTGTTGGCATTGGATGAGGGACACTGGGCGGACCAGGACTCGGCCCCATCATGCTGTGAACGGAGCCAGGAGATGGCCCTGGTCCTGGGCTAGGTCCTAGAATCGGTCCAGGCGAAGGTCCTGGTCCAGGAGAAGGACCAGGATGAGGCATGGTGCCAGGGTCTGTAGGCGTGGACATCTATTTTCTGTCTCCTTTTCAATTAGCAGAATAGGTCTAATAACAAAAGAAAACAAAACAAAAACAAACCCACAATTTCTATGTGACATTAGGGGCACTGAAAAAAACTTAATAAAATCTACAGGCAATTGTTACACACAGACACACACACATGCACGCTGTCACCAGCAGAAAAAGCTTAAATGACCCTTAATGTTGCCCACTGGCTTGCCCATTCTTCTACAAGCCCAATAGAAGGACAAGGATCCTGATACTTCCATCCATTTCTGGATGTTTGTATGTTACTCACAGAACAAAAAGTTGGTATGCTATGAAAAACATCTACCAGAAATAACAGCAGTTGAACTGACTTGCTATCATCAGACACATCATATGGGGTCAAGCACAGCACTACTAAAAGCAGGCAAGAGAGCTGGGCACCTCTGTGACCTATGTTTTCAAAAATCTCTCCCTGAAAAGCGACAACTGCCCTGAAATCCATACTTATAAAACTCATGGTAATGCAGCAAAACAAGCATTAAGAGAGTTATTAAGACTGTTTTCTGATCTTTGTTTTGTCTGCCCAAGAGACCCACACAGCACCAGCAGTGACAGCAGCAGATTTAAATATGGTTATGCTGCTCCCAGTCACCCCTCACCAAGGCCAGCAGCTCTGGTGCGGAGCCATGGATTGCAGCAAGAATGGCTGGAGCAAGGGGAATTGCAGGAGAGCACCAACACCCATGTGAAGCTGGCAGCTTGCCCTCGAATGGCTGACTCGGTGTGAGTGGAGCCAGCAAGAATGGTGGCTGCTCCCACTCTCTCATAAGGGGCCCAGAGATAGTGAGAGCAACCAGGGCACACTGGCAGGGCTCTGAACACACCCAGCAGTTCGTGAAGAGCACAGTCTTACTACAAATAACCATTCCCACAAGTATGGTTTTGACATGCCACGGAGCTCATTTCCCCATAACTGCACCAGTCACCAGTCACAGCAGTGTCAGAAGCCTCCAGTCAGCCAGATCGTCTCACGGTAGATGTAGCTCTCCGCGGTTGCCTAATGCCTCTCCATAAGGCTGGGACTGACAATCATTCCTTTCACGGAAGATGTGCTGTTGTCAATGAGCTGTGTTGCCAGGTGTCCTAGTTAGAACAGCTGGGACCGATTCATCATTGGATGGGTGTA